>NC_079493.1:30231780-30390179 GCF_030052815.1 Hevea brasiliensis
AACTTTACAGTGCTCAATTTTTGCCTTGTACTGAGTTAAAATAAAATTTATAAAATATTCATGGATGATTAGAAAATTACGATTCCTTTTGCAATAGCCTTATAATATTGTTAAGGACTACAGGACAAAATTTTAGAATTTTTAAAGCTCGTTTGAGTGATTTGTGCAAAAAATTAATTTCAAAGATTAAAATGTAATTTTTAATTTTGTGAGTTTTTGCTTGGATTGGAGGGCCCAGGAGGGGCCCTTTGTTGTTGATGAGATATGGGTTGAGATATGTGATTTTAGAAGTGTGATTTGAACTACTTTACAGGTTGGATATGTCTTAGGTACATGGGAGATTCAGTCGGATTTTCGGCATAAATTAGGGTGTCCTTGTTTCTTTAAAATTTTTAATTTGGGTTAACACTGATAAATTTATAACATAATTACCTAGGTGATCGGAGTCATTCCTCCTTCTCCCCTCAGCCACTGCAGCAGTTTCTAGTCAATCTGTGAGTAAAATATTAATTTTAATTATAATTTCAATATTATTATATGTTCAGGCATGTCCATGCATCACTTATAAATATGTATCTATGTAGTTAAACACTAGACACGTTTTATATTGCATTCTTAATTAATGAAGTGCCATGGATGTTGTTATGGTAATTTGGAGCAGTGTGCGTGCGTTGGCATGATCGTGGTGTGTGGTAGTGGATATGCATAGGACGGGTAAATGTGACTTGAGAAACACTCGCTGGGACCCGATCCTTTATGAATAAGTCAGGGTAGGCATGGCTCGAGATGATCTCGCTGGCCCCTGCATTTAGTTTATCAAGCGAAAGTCCGACTTGAGAGACACTCGCTGGCAGAGGTTAGATTAAGAGAGCTGTATAGGGAATCAACTCCCATATATGTACTGTTTGAATATTATATGGGCGCGTAAGTGCTCCAAATTTACCTTTTGCTGTTATGATGTAATGTGTATGAAAATTTTAATGGTGTTGCATTCCACTCCTTAGGATATATTAGCTATAGAAATTATAGTTAAAATTGGTATTTTACTCTCTGAGTCGAACGCTAACTTCTATTCACCTATTTTTCCAGGCTACAAGAAGAGTTCTTTTATAGAGTAGCCTGCTTTCTTCCTTGCAGGTTTAACATCGGTTATTTAATTGTTTTATTATTCTAAATTTGAAATCTAGAACTTCGCATGTGTTAGTAGTAGTATGGACCTTATTAGAAATCGTGTTAATTTAAAATTTTGAGATTAATAAATGAATATTAGTATGATATTTAAACAATTTATAAGTGATGGAATCAGGGTTGAGAGGGGCTCCTCTGACTTCAGTTTTTTATGGTTATCGGGTTGGGTTGACCCAAATAAAAATTTTTTATTTTATTTAATTTTATTTATATGTTGAGCCTAAGTTTTTGGGCCTTGGTTATGGATTTAGAAATAATAAGGCTTACTACGGGCCTCGGGCGCTTTATATTGGCCCAGTTCCTAGTGCTGATCCGGCCTATGGGATCGGGTTATGACAGAAGTAATTACGGAATGTTAAGCTTTCCAAGACCCAAATCCTCCCTGAAGAGTTTCCAATGGACACTTAATTCACCTCTTTGATTTCACTTTCCACATTTCGCCATTCTTCCAATTCTTTTAAAGCTTCATCATTTGTTTTCTCCGAGTCAGCTAAAACATACTTCTTATTAGCAAGAATTTTCTCCTTCTGGGTAATTAAGAATTGAAATTGAGCCTCTACTTTTTCTTCTTCTTTTGAAAGTCTTGAGAATTCAGTCTCCAAGAAACTTTAGTTTCTTTTCTCTTTGTGCCAATCTTGCTTCAAGATCAGTGGTTTTCCCTGAAAGAGATGTTCTGGGAGCTTGGGCAGTTTCTGCAATAGTTGCAGCAGCCACAGGAATACTCTCTCTTTTAATTCTGCCCAGCGAGACAGAACCTACAAAATATAAAATGTTAACAAAATCAGCAACAAATAATAGTTAATGCATAAAAACCTATAAACAAATGTGATTTTAAAAATTAAATTAATTTTTAAATATAATTTAGAATAATATATTTTTTAATTATGAAAACGTTATTTTTAAATTTTTATTAAAAAATTATTTTCTATTAGTGACAAATGAACTCGTTTTTCATGGTTTTTCTTTTATTTTTCATAAAAAATGAAAATTAAAACTTCTTTAAAAAATAAAAAATAAAAATATGTTTTTCACAAATAAACAAGCTCTACTATTAATAGGGTTAAGAATGTAATAAAAACCTTTGCTTCAGTATCCTCCTCAGTGTAAACCCTTAAGCTGTTTTGCTGGACATTATAAACAAGGACCTCAGCTTCAACCATAAGGCTATCTCCCACAAGATACCCTTCTGAAGGATTTTTTAATTTGCTAAGAGGAATGAAAAATGCGAAACCCCAATTCCAATTCTTTCCCGATGCGTTGAATACAATTTGTTTTTGTGTATCTGCAAAACAGATATATATATATATATATATATATATATATATATATATATATATATATATATATATATATATATAAAGGGAAAAAAAAATGTTTATAGGCATTATGATTTATTTTAATTTTTAAGTTAAAAAAAATTGAATTCTTTCATTTAAGATATGAAAATTGACTAAACGAAAACAATTGAATTGAATCTTTGTAAAAGTCTAGTTTCTAACTAGGAAAGGTATGATTTGGAGAGAATATTTTTCTAATTTGGGTGAAAGATATTTTCCACAATTAGATGAAAGATTATTTTTTATATATTTAAAACTTCTATTTTAGTGCTTCTTTTGTTGAGTGGAATGTCTGCTAGGATTAGATTTAGAGGACTAACACTATAAATAAAAAGTATTATACTGGTGCAACTCATAGATGGAGTCCAATTTTCTGGGTTGGCAGTTTTAGTAACCCAATTTGTGCTAACAATTTGAATTGGTTAAAGGCAAAACTGGATCAAGTGGTCTTCATGAAAAGTGTAGCCCTATGTCTAAGCTTTCCATTGATGAAATTTTAGGTTATTTGGACCAGTATAGAGAGAGTTATGACCAAATGAACACGTACTGTTCATTTGGTCATTTTCTGGGTTGGCAGTGTTTGGTCATCCGGGTTTGGGCAGAGAATTGGTCATGATTTTGACAGAATTTGGGCAGGGTTTCTTCTTGAAAAATGAAGGTTTGGATGTCCCAAAACACCTCCAATTGGCCTCATACCAATTGGAGTCACACATTGTCAGTTAGGGTTCAACAAACACACTGGACTCATTGAGTCCCAACCTGCAGAAAATTTGACACTCCCAAAATTCAATCTCCTCCTTCTCCAAACTCCAAATAAGCATACATGTCACTTCTATTATCATCAATCTCAACACAATTAGGTCAAATTCAAAAATGTCACAAAATCCCCACTTTCAAGTGTACAACCCTAATTTCAAACATCAAATTCACATATATAACCATGAAATCAATTCCCACATATAATACCTTGTTAATTAACTTCCCTAACTAAACTAAAACCAACAAAATCCATCATTTTCATGGTTCCTCTAGGGCTGCCAAATTCAAGGATTTCTTTCCCAAATTTTTCTTTTTAATTTCATGTAAATCTTCACTTGGTTTAGCATGATTTTCATGCTTAAAGAAGATATTAAGAGTTTTGAGCACTAATCTTTTTTTGTAACTTGTTGAACTTCACTTTCCTTGCTTCTTTTTGGTATCTATAGCTTCCTTAGGGTGTGGAAAGTATTTTTAATGAAGAGTGTTATGGGTTTTGGTGAGTGAAAGCTTGGAAAATCAAGCTTGGAAGCTTGAATATCAATGGAGGGCTTGAGGGGCCAAGGTGGGCGGCACAAGGGAGAGGGAGAGAGAGAAGAAGTGGAGAAAGAAGATGAAGGTGGTTGGGGGTTTGTCTTATGTGGCTTATATATATATTTTTATTGTACTTAATTTTGTTTTAAATTTTCATAAGCTTATTTTTCTTTTTTTTTTTTGCTTTTCTTCTTTTTTTTTTTTTTTTTTTTTGCTTTTCTTCTTCTTTTCTTCTTCTTTTCTTCATCAACTCATAATATTAATTTGTGTTAATTATTTTTATTCTCTAAATTTTATTTTTGTACTAATTTATAAATCCTCTAAACTTTAATTTATTTTTCTCTAAATTTTCCCTATATTTTCTTAACATTTATTTCTTCAATTTATGCCTCTTCACTATAGTTTAGGTGTAGTTCCAAACATTTTGACTGTCCGAACAGACATTAGTCGTTAGAACAGTAAAATGCACGGACTACCTACGGCGAGGGCATTATAGAGAGAGAGAGAGAGAGAGAGAGAGAGAGAGAGAGAGAGAGAGAGAGAGAGAGAGAACAGGGGAGGAAAGAGATAAGAGAGAGAGAGAAATGAAAAATGTAATTTTAACATTTAAATTTATCATTAGAGTTTGACTTGATTTTAGCTATTGACTATAATGTAAAACTCAACTTCAATATACACCAAATGACTAATGTAATACCCCAAATTTTTATTATTTCTATGTATTTGATTTTTTTTATAAATTATTGGAATTTTTTAATTTATTTAAAGTATTTGAAATTATTTCATTTTATTTATTTTATGCAAGATTTAGGTCCGATTGACAATTTTAGTATTTGATTTTCAAGTCCTAAATGAATTATTGGTGTTCGATATATTTTTTTTAATTTTTAATAAGTTAAAAGTATTTTATTTTTGCCTATTTAACTCTCCCCAATAGAGAAGAAAGAGAAAAAGAGAGATTGAGTAGTTAAGAGAGAGAGAGAGAGAGAGAGAGAGAGAGTCAATGGGTAGATTAAACACTCCACCTCCAATCATGGTTTTCGACTGGTGACACCACCATTAGCACCAACTCATGCCAATGAATCCGTGGCACCCAAAAAAAAGCGACGGTCAACGACGGAAATGGCAAGAATAGGAGGAGAGAAAAAAATAATAATAATGCCACTAGAACGTTTTTCACATTTTCTTGATATTCCTGACATCGAACGTACACATCACTACCAACAAAAAGCTCCTCACTCTCTAGTTAACATTTTCTGGCCAACCTGGCCCCTAGACATCACTCAAAATGGCAGAATCAATGAGAGAAAATTGCGCTGTTATAATATTTCTAGCGCAATTCTGGCCAAACAACTAATCAAACAAGTGACCCGAGACCACCACCGTGATCCTTATGGCTCAAATGCCCGATTTTTGGCAAATGGTTAAGAATATCAAAAAGTAGAGTTTAGATTTGGCATTAGAAAGGTGCCCTTGGATCAACGAAACCATATTGGCGACCGAACAGCAAATTAATCTAACGTTTGCTTTATTTCTTTATGATTATATGCTTGTATAGTCACAACAAAATACACTCATAATATTATTTAATTAGCATATGTATAAAAAAATTATTACTCAAACAAATTGCTAGAACCATTATGAAGCCATTAAACTTGTAAAGCTTTGTCCATTTAACTCATATCTTTTAATTGAGGTTGATTGAGGTCTTCAACTATTATTTTTTTTATCACATTGTCCTTTTTTAATTGCGGGTAAAAAATTGTTGTATACGTGTTGTGAATAGCAAATAACTATTGCTAAATAGCAGAAATGAGGATGCTCTATATTGTAGCTTTCTAGTGAGGGGCTCTCTTATGTTGGTTTTATTTGGCATGGAGATTTATGAGGGCTGGGTTTGTTGATCCTATAGGTCTTTTCTGTTCTCTTTTTTCTTCGATAAATTTTATTTTTGCCTATCAAAAAAATTATAAAAAAATGATAAAAAAATTAGTAGATAAAAAAAAAATTAGTAGGTTGTCAAGATCTTTCTATAACTAGCTACTGCATCACTAAGAGACAGCATTTGGCTTGTTCAGTTTCGAACCAAATCGAAGTTGAAAAATCAAAAAATCAATTTCATGTAAAATACCAACTGAAAGTAAACTAAATTTGGAGAAGAACCTAATCAAACTAAACTCGATTCAGTTCAATCAGTTTGAACAAAATGCTATAGCAAGCAAACAATTTTGTTTTCAGTTTTTAGCAAGCAAAAACAATTCCCAATACCCGCTACACCACTATATCCAACTGTATACTCAATTATTGATTCACAAATCATAATAAAAATTAACAAAATTTTAAGAAATTACATACAAAACATCGATCCTCAAATCAAATTAAAAATTAAAAAAAAAACAATCTGAAAGAAAATCTAACAAGTTAAACCTAAGAAGTAAATCCCAAAAAAAAAACCCATAAAACAATCCCCATTATTCTTTCAATTGCAGTACCCATGAAGAGATCAATCACAACACAATTACAAAACCAAGAAGAATCGCAGATCTGACGCAACCCACGAAGCAACACAACAACAATGAGTAGAGGATATCTAGCGATATGAAGATATTTGGTGCAACCATGAACAACATAGCAACAATGAAGCTTGATTCTGAGCCTCTACAAAGAAGAAGCAAGGGTAACCAGAGAAAAAGAAGCACTGAAGCAACATAGCACACAGAAGCACAGTACGAAGAACAAGAAGAAGAAGAAAAGGTGCTAAGGAGGAGGAGACAAAGGAGGGAGGAGAAACTGCAAGGAGAATTACAGAAAAGGAAGCATGTGGAGGAGGGAGGGTGTCTTCGAGTGAGCATAAGAATTAAGAAGAAGAAGAAGAAGAAGAAGAAGGATATGAAAAAAAAAATGCTAGAGGGCGCCAGAAAGGAGCGATGGAAATTCGTAAATGGCACTTGTATACATGGCCAAAACAATTTAGTATTTAGACAATGGAGAAAATCGGTTTGGTTATTGCTTTTTTTTTTAATAGAATTAACTTAATCGAATAAAAAATTATAATTTTTCAAAAATCTATAATTGAACCAAACCGATTGGATTGAAAAATTGCATCGAATAAATCGAAGATCTTTCATATTAAATCAAAAACCACACAACCCTATCGATCACTGTCTCCACGTTTCCTTTGAAACAAAGGAATGGCTTCTCAAAACCCTAATCCTACATTCACTATATCCATAAATGCTCCTACCAAATTATGATTCCCTTTTGTATTTCTGCTCAAACCTGAACCTCAATCCTCATCTTCCAACCTCTTCCTATCATTGACATGCTTGACCTTAGTGAAAATCTCTTCCCTAACCCTCAAGAATACAATCGTTATAACCTTTCTACCCTGCCCAAGGCCACCGAGAAAGTATTGATCAAAATCCCTCCATGCCATTCTCAATCTCATCAGACAAAATTACAATGTTGAGCTCATTTGTGGTGTTCATTTCCATTCTTCACCTATTTTAGATTGATAACATCGTCATTGTTTTTCTCGCTCAAGTTACTAATGAGATCTGTTTTTTAATTGTTGAGGATGAGGCCGCAATAATACTAGATGATTCAAATCTCTTATTCATTGAAGGTATTGACGGGTTTGATCTAGCATCCAGTAAATATATATAAGGATGATTTGGATAAGATTAAGGTTCTTATGTTTAATTGTTCTTCTTGTTGAAGTCTTCAAGATAGGTTTTTTTTTTGTGTGAAAATTTCTTATGTTTATTAGAGTTGCCTTAACTGGAATTAAGGTTTTGAGATATGGAATCAAAAGAAAGAAAAACACGAAGTGGAACCTTGGGCTTGGATGGGGAAGTTGGAGATTTAATTGGCCTATTGGCCAAATAAATTCAAACAATTACGTTGGTTGCTGATTATACCTAAAACTTTTAATTTTGGATAATTTAATAATAACTTTCAAAATAAAAGAATTTTTATTCAAAAACTAATTTTGGGGATTTTGACTTTTAAATCTAAATTGACATGAGGCATGTCATGTCACATTTTCTATTTTTTTATTTGATTCATATCTCTCTCTCTCCAAACAAAAGAGTAGAATACTAAGTAAGCTTGATTGTTTAGAAGAGAGAGAGAGATGAATCAAATAACAAAAAAAAAAAAAAATGTGACATGGCATGCCATATGGCAATCTAGGTGTAAAAAGCCAAAATCTCCACATTGGTTTTTGAATTTTGGATAAAAATTTTTTAATTTTGAAAGTTATGATTAAATTATCCAAAATTAAAAGTTTTTACATAATCTGCAACCAAGGTAAAGATTTTGGATTTATTTGGCCAAAAGGCTTAAATGTTAAAGAAGCTTCTAGTAGGTAGATTTTGTTTGCACTCGTAAGAAAGAAATTATATTATGAATCGGTTATTCCATGTAAATAAGTATACATGGAATAGCAAACCAATCATGAACTAAATTCAATTTTGTCTATGTGTTGAAAACAATTTTTTTTTTTTTAAATATAACTATCTCTTTATACTTAATTATCCTTTCATGATTCGTTTGTCATTCTATGTTAAATATTGGCATGGAATTACAAATATACTATATAATTTCTCCTTATAAGAGGACTATTAGAAACTAGTAGAATAAATAAGTAATTATTATTTTATTACTTTTTAATATTGTTAACTTATTTAATTATTTTTTATTCTCACCCTCTAAAAAGGATTAACGTGACAAAAAATACAAACAAAAGGGCTGAATAGACCTCAATTGAAAAATAAATCTTCTAGTTCAAGGGTTCCAAATGGGTTGAACCTAAAAAAAAATTAAAAAAATAAACCTAATTTCTTTCTTTCCCTCTCCTATCTCTCTATCTAGAATTCTTGACGTTAAGGATATGTTGGGAAATGGAAGTATAAGTTAGGGAGGAAATTGTATAGTTGCAACGTCAGCACATCTTGTTTGATGAATCCTCAATAAAGTTGCTTATTTGGATAAGGATAGATAAGAGATTATATATATATTGCTTAACAAATTAGAGTACCTTTTCTGACTGTGGACCTGCTATTGATTTGATTAACAACTGCCAAGCTAAATTTTACTTCCGTACTCCATTTTTCCGGCAAATTTTTTGGATAAGCAACTTCCAGGTATATTGACAAATAATTCACTTTGTTTCCTTTGGGGTAAATAGCCAAACGCCTGCCAAACAACAAATAGAAACAATTTTTCACGAACACAAGTGAACACACCCAAAAAATAAATAAATAAATAAATAAAAATAAAGAATACCATTTACAACCACCAGCAGAGAAATCTTCTGAACACACTTTTCCTGTCCTTTTGGAAAACTCGTTAATTCTCCATGTGAATTTAAATGGAGCAGCATTGCACATCGCTTTGCCTTCTGCATAATGCAATTGATAATAATAATAATAATAATAATAATATCACACAATCAATAGTCTTAAGAAAAAAAAAAGAAAAAGTTCAAAGTTTTAAGTTTGAATTTTAAATGAACTGAAATTAATAAAAAAATATTATAATACCCTAGTAGAATCTAAAATTATGAAAAAAAAGAAAAGCCCATATAAATAATCCAAATTGTTCTAATTGTATAAAATATTTCAGATAATATAAAATTTCTCTACTGTGTTTTCAGGATTAAAATAACAAATAAGGAAATTGTTTACGAAGCAATTTGATTTGATATGATCAAACTAAGAACAATATATATAAATACCTGCCATGACTTAATGACTATTGACAAAATCCAAGTTCTTGAAAATCGTATGTTCATCAGCTTCGAAGCATTTATATATGGAAGCCTTAATTTTCTTGATAATTTGGCTTCCATATTCTGACCCATTTCCTAATTTTCAATTTTCATGATTCCTTTCTTTTCCTTTGTATTGATATGAAGGAATTTCTTTTACAATATTCCTTTCTTCCTTTTTGCTTCATTCGGGGCTTTTCTTTGTTATTGCCTACAAGTAATGGATAGAATTAAATTAAATTGAATATATGGGAATTTTTATAAAATAAAATCATATTTTTCATAATTTCCATTTTTTTAAAATAATTTATTTTTTAACTTGTAAAATTTGAATTATAGCAATAATTAATGTGCTCTTCAAAAAATGAAAACTAGCTAGCTAAAAGGAACTCTATTAAAGTTTTTTTTTTTTTTTGCATTTTTTAGATTTTATTTGTAAATATATTTCCATATTAAGTATTTCATATATTAATTTTCAATAATATCCACAGTTATTTCGTGATATTTTAATGGAAGTTAAATTATATATTAGCTTTATAAAAAAAAATGAAAGGTTAAGAATTCTATACATATTATAGTTTTATGAAATATTTTGGAAACCTTTCTCACTTTTTTATCAAATTTCTTTAAAATTTTATTAAAAAAATAAAAGGCAATTATATATATATATATATATATATATCCAATTATATCCAATTCTTTTTGTTTTAACAATTGTAGCTTAAATATAAAAGTTAATTGCAATTTTAACCCACAGCCAAAATTGAATTTAGGGACAGTTGACATGGAATCCAATTCAGCAAAAATATTATTATTTTACTAGTAGGTCTAATGATATTTGCATCATAATGGTTAAAAAAAAATCTAAACATTTTTTTTTCTTTTTAGTTTTAGTCTAATTTAAAGGTTTGTATTAACTATAGACAATATTGATCAATTTTGATCTAAATTAATCAAAATTAAAAGAGAAATAATATTTTATTAATTGATAAATCAAAAGAATATGTAAATGTAAATTCTATATCATAATTATATTTATTTGCACATTAAAATAATTATATAGGGTTTACATGTATATTTTAATTCTGGATTAATTAATAAGTATGTTATTATTGCTGAGAAAAGTACACTATGTACTATCAACTTTTTATTATCAAGTCCTATATATATATATATATATATATATATATATATATATATATATATATATATTTTTTTTTTTTTTTCTTTTTTCTTTTTGGCAATTCAAGACTAATGCGTCCATTTCGGTAGCACTTTGATGACAAAATGGTAATAGCATTAAATATTTCTGACTGAGCGCTTAGCAAGAAAAAAATTGACATTGTGCTAACGGTTATTTAATGTCAATGCGACGTCAAATATATGTAAGCACCACATCAACAATTTTAATGACAATGTTTATTTTGTCGTTTAAATACAAAAGGTGGAAAGTACACTTTTTGCATTGCAAAAAAAAAAAAAGAAAAAAAAAAGAAGTTCAAGTTCAGGTCTTAAATTGTAAAATGGCAAAATTATATGGTACTTAAGTGTGTTTTTCCTTTTTATTTATATATAAATCCTTAATTTTAACAGACAAGTTATTAAATATTATAATTATTTATATTATCTTTGCCCCTGTCTCTCCCTCTCTTTCTCTGTCTTTCTCACTTCATGTCTTTTGCTCTCTCTCTCTCTCTCTCTCTCTATTTGTATCTCTCTCTATCTCTCACTTCATTTTTCCTTCTTTCCCTTTTGATGTGGTCCAACTGCAACTACATGAGTTATTTAAGTAGTATTAAAAAGTTATCATTCCTTTGAATAGTTGTGTTATAAATTAAATTTTTGATATAAAAATATATTAATCTAAACTAAACAATTAATTAAATAAAGAGATTGGGGATTAAAATGTATATTTGCAAATTTAGCAAAGAAATTGCTTGAACAGAAATTTTCATTAAAGTTATAAGAAATAAATTGAGCTAAATGAAATATGGCAAGAACAAAGTAACAAGCAATTAAAAACAATTAACAATCAACAATGCTAAATGTGATTCCAGAGTTATGGGGTTCGTATTTAAACTATTTTGGGATTTTGATTGGTTTGCCAAGCATATAAAATTATTTGTTTTAAGGAGATTAATTATTAAATCTTTTGAAAACTCTTTCGAGTGAGACAAAGAGTGTCTTGATTAATTAAATCCTACTTTCGCGGAGTTTAAAATTAACCAAGACCCATTACGTTCCTTAATCAATCTATTAACCCTCTTAATATTTAGTCTATTTCTAGATATAAGTTAAATAAGTTAGATTTCTTGATTATCTATCACTGAGTTTTCTCCTTTCGGTGCTTCAACCAAGGATTAAGAACATAACTTAATAGGATCCTACACTAAACATGTCATTAGGCACATAAAAATGGATAAAATTTCATAATAACCATAAAATCTAAACTAACCAGCTCAAATCTACAAAATATCTTAAATATTACATACTCAACTCCAAAATCTTAAAATACCACTCACTATCCATGTTTAGTACAAGAGATTCTAAGCAAAAGATGTGACACCCCTTACCCGACTACAGTGTAGCCGAGCAAGTTATGCCACTCAGTGTGCCGGAGCACTCTATTTTATCTTAATTTATTTTTATCGTAGTTTTGAAAATAATTTGTGAAATATAATTCATTTATTGAAATTGTAATTTATTTGAGGTTCCGAAAATTTTAAAGAAAATCCGGCAGAATACCGGCTAAAAATGGAGAAAACCGTTCTTCGGAACCTGTGAAAAACACTTCCTATATTCTTATTCATTCATCTCAACTCCATTTATCAAAATCTCAATATTTTTCAGTTCACATTCATTCCTCAATCATTCATTTCATGTGATAATCATATATATATCACAGATAAACATTCACTTTTTCATTTACAAACACAATTCTCATTATTTACATGAGCATCAAATTACATTTCATAAGTTCATTTACACATGAGAAAATAAGATCAATTACAAAATACCAAAATGACACCTAGTGTCCTACCAATGCAATTTGCAAGGTGACACGGACACTATGCAGAATCGCAGGATGGACTTACCCAATGCGTGATCTACGGCTCTCGATCAAGATCTTCGCACTCACGCGTTGCAAAAGCGACGCGCTAAGCATAAAGCTTAGTGGTGCAAATAATAAAATAGAAAGAAATAATATGCAAATAAAAATCATAATTTCTTAGCCATTGTGTTCATAAGAACTGAATAATTACCAACTTAATGTTTAGTCAAGGGCTAATTACGTTTTATGATATTAACTTCTTCATGCATTTTGTTTATTTATTTTCTTCATGATCTTGAGTTTCTTTGTATTTTATCGTAATCATTTCGATATTTAATTTTCGTATTTTCTTTAACAATCGGTTCAATTACGCTTATACTTTTCCATGCCCAAGTAACCTATACAAATTGACCGGATGGATAAACGGGTAAACTAGCACCGGGTACCGTGTACCTCGCCGTCACACCATCGGTCACAATGTGTCTCCGGTGTGCAAACAGAATGGCTAATAAGCCATATAAGCAATAAGGCATAAAGCCAAGTAAAACATCATAATCGAGATAGCCATAGGCTATCACATCACGTAATGGCAATGAAGCCATACATCATACGCAGCATCGCTATCGTAACCCTATTGGCATGCCAATCTATCCAAACCAATCACATTAGGCCTACTAGGGCATTTTGATACTTTTGAATTCTTCAATTTTTGAATTTCATGTTTTTATGTCACTATTCACTTCAATAGTCAACAAAAAGTTGACTTTTGCATAGAACATAGGTGCATTGGTTTTAACACTCCCAATGTACCATATTTTGCATTTAAAACTTGTTGGTTTTGGTCACTTTCTCAAAGCTTAGGTCATTTTGGCAAAATTGCCAATTTTTGGTTTTAGTGTCACTATTCACCTCCTTGGTCAACAAAAATGTTGACTTTTGGATAGAAAATAGGTGTATTGGTTTTAACACCTCAAACATACCACATTTTGTATTTCAAACTTGTTGGTATTGGTTGCCAATACCATTTTTAAGCTTAATGCTAATTGAGCAAAATTTTCGGTTTTCATGCTTCATTTTTACTGTTCCATTTGTTATTTTTACAGTGGGAATTTGAGGAAATGGTAAACATGAAAGTTGTTCCTTATTTTGTCTAGTTGAATTTCCTTTTTTGAATCACTCCATTTGGAGTTTTGTAGCTCAAGTGATGGCCAAAATAAGTTTACTGTTTACGTGCAATCGCTCATGCCGAGATTTTGGTCCGCAGATTTTTGGTCCAAGTTTGGTCAGTAATTTGACCAAGTTAAGTTCATAATTTGGTCTAACTTTCTTCATATGAAATGTTCTACTATGCCTTAGGTTTCCATCGGTTCAAGAATCGCCTAAATCCGAGTTTTCTAGAGAGAGTTATAGCCATCCAAACATTACTGCTCAAATCAAAATCTGCAGAGTTGCAGGTTTGAACAGTAACTGTGACTGCCATTTGGGTTAGGTTCTGGTCATAATTTATGGTAGGTTTCTTCATGAAAGTTGTTTTTCTATGTCTTAACTTGTTGCTGTAAAAATTTCAGGTCAATTGACCAAATCTACAGTGAGTTATGGCCAAATGAACAGTTACTGTTCATTTGGAAAATTCTTCAGAATCAGTACAGGGTATCTGGATTTGGGGCCAAGTTTTGGTCCTCTTGCTTTGGTCTTTTGGGCATGGTTTCTTCAGCAAAAATGTGCCATTATAAGCCTAGTTTCATGTTCAATTGGCCAAACACCAATTGGACTAACATAGCCCAAGTTATGGCAGTGCAAAGGGACTGAATTTTTAGTCCCTATGTCATTGCCCTAGGGCACTGCAATCCTCACTTTGCAATCTCATTTTTCTGTCCATTTGTTGGTCAAATTACCTAAAATGGTCACTAATTGACCATTAAAATGCTCTCTAATAATTTCCTAAGCCAAGTCACATTTTCACCTTTCCAAACCCTAATTCAAATTCATGGTTTATGCCATGTATCTTAGTAGCTACCAATGCATTGCTCATATGTTTATCACTTCAACATGGTTTCTATTCCACTCTAAGCTCATCAAAACACTTCCCCCTATTCCATAGCTAGGGCAGCCAAAATTCAAGATGTTATACACATAAGTTTTTGTTAATTTAAATCACAATCGTTACTAGTTTCAAGTCCCAAACCATGAAAATAATGAGTTTTTAAGATATAAATGCACTAACCTCAAGTGGCAGAATTTTTCCCTTCCTCAAAGTCTTGATTTCCTTTTCTTTTTGCTCCCACAATAATCACCAAGATGATAGAATGAATTTTTGTGTTGGTAGTTAGGGTTTTTAGTGGAAGAAAGCTAAGAAAGATGAAGGATGAAAGGTTGTTAATGGTGGAATGGGTAAGAGTGAGTGAGTGGCGTGAAGAAGAAGAGAGGGAGCTGGTTTTGGGTCTCTAGAATTCTGCCTCATTACCCATTTTTATTTCATTTTAATGGACTTGCTTAAATTTGATTGGCCAATACACTTTTAATTACCTAAGCATGACATCATAATTCCCAATTAAGCTCCTTTTTCTTTCTTTTCTTTTCTATCAAGTTTCAATTTAATTTCTAGCAATGTTTCTTCATATTTTATGTCATATTAATTATTTACTCAACTGGACAAGTCGGCCAAAAATCACCTCTGAAGGCGAAATGACCAAAATACCCTCCGTTCGGCTTAACGGGTCAAAATTGTCTATACCGATTGAAAAATTTTTCTAGGTACTTTCTTGGCATTTTAATGCCATAGGAACCTCAATGACCCTTCTCTGGAGTCCCAAAAATTATTTTATAATTTTTCCCCCGGGTCTAGGGCTCCTCGCGAACCGCAACTTCCTCTGGTTACCCATCGCTAGGGCACTGGCTCGTTTAACTTGGTTGTATTTTATTTCAAAAATTTTTACTAAATTTTTCTTATTAATATTTGAGTTAATTATGATTCCCGACTTTAGTTTAAATATTTTTCCGGACGTTCTAGCTGTCCGGACCGACACCGGTCACCGGAACAGTAGAATGTACGGAGTTGCTACGGGGAGGGTGTTACAAAAGAGGAAATAAATCATGAAAATAAACTAAAACTGAAGAAACCCGGTAGAAGAAGTATAAAAAATGGCAAAAAAAGAAGAAGAAGAATCCAATTTTGGTCCAGAAATGGTAAGTGTCGCCTCCCTTTCTTTTTCTTTCTTCTTTCCTTTTTCTATTCTTTCTCCTTCTTGCAAAAAAGTGAAGTGAGAGTGGTTTTTATATCCCCTAATAAAAACCCTAGGATCACTTAAAAATTGTGTGTATGAGGTCACTACATGTGTGAGAATATTTCCTCCTTTAGCCAATCAATGAGGAAGTGTACAGGCTGTGCAATGCCTGTGCAGGATCTTATGCAGAGCCAAATATGGAAAGAAGGAGTAAAAATGAGTTTGCATAGCCATGCAGGTCTCTTTGCACATTTCTGGAAGCTCCAGAGGTTTTCTGTGATACTGCACAGGCGAGTTACATAGGCTATGTAGGTTTAGGCATGTTCTTATAATTTTTTGATTAATTGCATAAGCGAATGCATAGCCTCTGATGAAGCTCTGCAAGTTTTGGCAAGTTCAAATTGTCCTCCATGAAAGTGGAGATGCTGATACATAAGCTGTGCGACATCCTGTGCAGGTCTTGGCAAGTTCAAGCTTTCTCCAGTGAAAGTGCACAGGCTGTGTTGCATCCTATGCAACTTTCGGCGATTCTCAACTATTCTTCCAAGTTCTTGTATAGGTAGGTGCACCATCTTATGCAAATTTTGGCAAACTTCAAAACTTCAAATTTTCAAGCTTTATTTTTGGAACTTTTGGACTTGAAAATTACTCCTCACTTGCACAATTACCTTTTAGTCCGTCAAAAACACCATTTTATTTACAAAATAAAAAATAAAATTACAAATTAATCCAAAAGTTAACGATTATTAAAAATTAATTAAATAACTAGTAAAATTAACTAAAAATGACTAACAAATGAATAAATGACTATGAAATTAACCTAAATGACTTTATAAAATGCATGTATCAAATACCCCTAAACTCAAGTCTTTGCTTGTCCTTAAGCAAACTTTAAAATACAATGTAATTTTAGGGGTGCCTTGTTCATGGAGTTATGAAAATCACCTACTAGAGTAACCTAACTCACCTCTAGCCATGCCAACAATCCATTTACCTATCCTTCAAGATGTAAAGATTCTAATGTTCACTCTAGCTTTCACTGCTTAGCCATCAAGTCAATTATCATTTAGAATTCTCAAACCAACCAATCAACAGAGAAAGTCATGCTCAACAAGAACTCTAGAACAATCAATAGTCAAAGTGCCTTTATATAGAATAATGGGATTCAATGAATGGATAAATAAATTTCCAATCCCATAGGCAAACTTCCTATCCCTATCTCCACTAATGTAGCAAGTCCCATTAAGAGATCAAAGGTCTTCTTAGGGATGTAATAGGGCTATAAGGCTTAAAATGAGGCTAGCAAGAAAGGGTAGATGAGATTCAAAGCATGAGAATAATGTTTAATCCTTGAAGAAATTAGGTACACTTTTTTTTTTATAATAAAAAGGAAAAAGAAACACACACTAAAAATAATTATGTGCTAGCATATTTTACAAAGTACACAAAATAAAGGGACTACTTTGATACTTTAAATTTGTATTTTGTAATTTCTTTTGATAATTATCCCTAAAAATACCACACCCAAACTCATTTTCTTTAAATACCTTGGGTGGATTTCTTTCAATTTTGAATAACAATAAAGAAATGTATATATATACTGGCACTTTTACAATATGACAAGCATTCCTTTTTTTTTAATTTTATATTTTTTATATTTATTTTTTTTCATTATTTTTTATTATTCTCATGAAAAGGGATAGAAGTGTTTGGCTTATTGGCTAGGTAATAATAAGGGTTCCAAGGAAAATTAGGAATAATATAGATTCAAAAGGGTTTGCAAATGTTAACTTTAATGAAAGGATGGTCAAAAGTTTACAATGAGAGGGTTTTAATCAAAGAATATCCAATCATTTCTCTTTTCAATTGCAAGTTGGTATTTAGTCTCGAAAAGTTTAGAAAATTTGTTCTAGAATTTGTGAGATATCTGCTTGACTACCTTTTATCCTATAGCTCTCTCTAAACACTCCAATCTCTAAATGACTAGTTGGGTGACTTTTTGGCCAAAAAATATAGCCAAAGGTAAACACTTTAAAACTTAACACCTTTTAGGAAATTTCAATCGTTAAACCAAACTAAAGTTAGGCTAAATTACTCTACTAAGTAACTCTCATTACTTAAAGGACTTGGCAAAAAAAAAAAAATATTTCACGAATGCATGGTTCCTAAAATTGAGCAATGCGTTAACTAAATATGATAAACTATATGTAGTATCTATATGCTATAATTTCTAAATGATGTGTAATGTATGTGTGTATGTGCAACATATTTACAATGTACGTGTGCAAATGAAATGAAGTAAAATGCACCTATACTAAAATGTGAAAAACTTTTTGCAAAAATTAAAATTAATGCACACACCCCCCAAACTCAAAATCGGATATTGTCCTCAATGTCTAAGGTAGTGCACAAAGAATCTCAAAATTTAGATTAATAATAAAGCACAGTTGAAAATAGTTAAAATTTAAAAAGAAAGGTTAAAATTTAGCTAGTATAGGAGAGATAGGTAAACTGGGAAAAAGAATAGGGTAAAATATACTTAGCAACTTAGTACGATAAAGAGAATGCATGTGGCATAAGCAAGCTGCATAGGCTATATAGGATTCATGTCATTTTAAACTAGCTACATAAGCAATTGCATAGCCTATGCAATTACCAAAAACCTACAGCAATGTTGTGCAATGTAGAAACAACTCAAAATAGCTGCATTTTAAGAAGGTATATATACAACTATGCACAAATGGAAACTGAGATCATATAGAAACATTCAAAAACCCAAATTCAATATCCATATAACTATATCTCAAGAAAGTAGAAATTCAAGCAAATTAAACTAAAATTGTTCCAACAATTGTGAAAAGATAAAACACTATATAGAAAGTAAGAACTACTGTGAATTATGCAAAATTACACAAAATTAAATAGGAGTCAATCTAAGTCTATAGTTTTACCCTTGTCTATAGGGCTAATTGTATACTACTGTGGTGGTGGTTACTATGCTGGGTGTGATGGAGGAGGGAGTGGTATGCCTAAGAAAGACATAAGCTACTTTAACATCCCTTCCAGCTTATCTTGTTTTTCCCTGGTCTCCAAGATGAGATACAAAAGTTGATCATTATAGTCCCTTAGGTTGTCAATTCGAAAATCTAGCTTCCTATCTACAGCATAAATATCATCACTAAGTCTCTCCAGATCGGTAAATAGAGCTGTGGTATTCAATGGTGAAGGACCAGTGGAGGAAAAAGGTCCAGTTATAAATTCTAGTGTTGCTGGCTAGGCTGGTTGTGCAGATTATGGTGGAACTAGCTGTGCAAAAAAGGTCTCTAGCTGTGAAGATTTAAGTGCTGCCAAACTTACCCCTATCTTAAAGAGGTAGTAAGCATCAAAATGAAGAGTGCTTATAATGATAGGCAATAGTTGCTTAGCTGGATCAAAGCCAAAATGCTTGGCTATAATGGTTATTAACCTCCTATAACAATATCACTTGTGGGTTTACTGGCAGTATGCAATACATCCTTATAGAAGAAATAACTAGGAGCTATTTTGACCTTATGGAAAGCACACCATAGGATAAAAAGTTATGAATTCCCTACAGTACCAGCACTAGTCCCTTGGCCTAAGATGGTGCAAGTGATTAGCCTATGAGCAAACTTAAGGGCTAGGTCTACTATTTATGAGGCTTTAGATCTGCCAGCATAAAATGTCTGGTATGGGTTGGTGATAATTTTCCAAAATTGAGCATTATTCCAAATGCCCTTATCCAGTACTGTTGTGCCCTTATAAGGGACTCAAAACAAACCATCAACATGAAAGCCAAATAAATCATGAAATTGGTTCAGTGTTAACTCCCTATCTTGCCCCATACACTTAAATTTCATGGTGGGCTTATAATCTCTCTCATGCAATTTCAGGGTAGCAGAAAAAGAAGAAATAAATTCCAAGACTAGGGCTGGGTAAACTAATTCCTGTATGTTGACAAATTCAATCCAACCCATTCCCTCAAGATAGGGAAAAATAGTATCAGATAACCCAATAGATTTAAACACTTCCTCAGAAATATATCTTGCACCAGCAACTTCCCTATCATGCAAGCGCTTAAAATTTACCTTATGTGTTTCACCAACAAGAGGCTAAGACAACTTGGGTTTTACCTGTTTGATTGTAAGAGAGGATTTTTTCTTGCCTGAGGAGGGAGATATCACATGTGGAGTAGCAGTGGAAGTGCTAGAGGCTTTGGATTTTGGAGCAGTAGTTTTGGGATTCTTTAATGGAGGTTTAAAAGTTTGAGTTACAATTAGTTGGTTCTTTCTTTTCATGGATGGGGGAGAGGAAAAAGGTGGGAAAGTGCTTTTAGAGCATCTCTTCCTTTGGTAAGTGGATGGGGTAGAGGTTTGTTATGAAGGAGGGGATTCAGAGTCTAGTAGTTGAATAGCGAGAGGGGCAACCCGTAATAGAGAACTATGAGAAGAAGGAGGTGGTGGGGTTTCCATAGAAGGTGTTGAAGTCCGTAGGTAAGGGAAAAGAAGAAAAAAGATGAAGAATGTAGGTGGGGTTATGGAAAAAATATAGGAAGAGAGGAAGAAGTGGTTGGGCAAAATGGTGAAATGGGTGTCGTGGGTGAGTGGCGGTGTGAAAGAGGGAAAAGAGGAAGTTAGGGTTGTGCAGGAACAATTAGCTTAGGTTATGTATGAAAGTGCACAAGGTAAGCATGAGAATGCATAGGCCATGCAATACCCTGTGCAAAATTTGGCATAAATGGTAAATGAAGCAAAATGAAGTAACGTGAAGTTGCACAGGCTGTTCACTAAGCTATGCAAACTTCGGCAAGAAAGAAATAAGAAGCTAAAACAATACTTTGAAATTGCACAAGTTATGCAGCCAGTTGTGCATATTTCTCCATGAATTAAAATTTAACAAAACAATGCTATCAACTTTAAAATGCATGGAAAAGTGATTTTTGATGTTTAAAACTTAATTAAAATGAAAATTTTCAACCAAGAAATGCAAGAATCATGAAGATTAACATAAAAAAAATGCACCAATTCAATACAAATTCAAATTAAATGCACAAATTAAGTCCAGGAATAATAATTACTGTATAAAAACCATGTGAACCTTCTTAACTAAAACCTAAAAAGTGACATTTTAATGCATCAAAAACTCTCAAGAACCTATAACAATGCACTACAATTAGAAAAATATACTCACCAAGAAAAATAGAACACTCATTCTCAAATTTTAATCAAATTCAATGTAACAAAAATGAATTATACACACTAATTGATTTTCAAACTATAAAAATGGACCAATCACCATAAAATCAACATCAAAGACAAGAGTATGTAAAATTAAACCACCAAACCTCAACCAATTAGTAGGGAATAAACAAGTGACAGTAGAAGTCTTAGAATTACTACACATATATTGAAAATTTTCTGCACAAGATATCAAGAAAATTCTGCATAGAAAGAAATTAAGACAAATCAACCTTGGGAGATTGAATAGTGAAAATAGTAAGTAAAAAATACTTGCCAATAATGCAACATTCTTTTTCTTTTCAAAATGCATCTACAAAAGATAAAATTGAACGTTAATTTATAGTCATTAGCTTGACCCTTAATTACTTTTACAAAAAAGAAGGCGTGGGATTAAAGATCTTGTAATAGCTTGCTCCCTCAATTGGTTTTTTGGTAATTTAATGTTTCAATTTATGCCCATTGACCTTGAAACTCTTGGATTTCTCACTCCAAATTTCAATTGCTCCAAGTGGGAAAATCTTAGAAACTCTATACGGACTAGTTCATTTTGATTTGAGTTTCCCAAGAAATAATTTCAATCTAGAGTTAAACAATAAAGCAGAGTCAACTTTTTTGAATTCCTTATTCCTAATATGCCTATAATGCCAAGCTTTGTTCTTTCTTTATAAATGCGAGCATTTTCATAGGCATCCATTCTCAACTCCTTAAGCTTGTTAAGTTGTAATAATCTTTTCTCCCCAGCCTCTTTGATGTCAAAATTCAAGGTCTGAATGGCCCAGTAAGCTTTGTGTTCTAGCTCTACGGGTAAATGATAAAACTTTCCATACACTAACCTAAAAGATGTAGTGCCTATAGAAGTCTTGTAGGCAGTTTTATATGCCTATAAAGTATTCGATAGACTAATCTTTCTTAGAATTATTGACTATTTTCTCCAGAATGTGCTTAAGCTCTCTATTAGAAATTTTAACTTCACCAAAAGTTTAGGGTTGATATGGCGTGGCTACCTTGTGCACTAAACCATACTTCCTCACCAAGGTCTCACATTGCCTATTGCAAAAATGAGTACCCCATCACTAATGTTAGCCCTAGGAGCTCCGAATCTGCTTAAAATAAATTTCTTCAAGAATTTAACCACAACCATAGCTTCATTAGTTAGAGTTGCAATAGCTTCTACCCATTTTGATACATAGTTAATTCTAATTAAAATGTATCTATTACATAGGAAGGTGGAAATGGTGCCACAAAATTGATTCCCTATACATTAAATAATTCCACCTCAAGAATACCATTCCGGGGCATTTCATCTCTCTTTGACAAATTTCCACTTCTTTCACATTTTTCACATCTCAGCACAAATGTTCTCATATCCTTGAATATATTGGGCTAAAAAAACTAGCATATAGAATTTTGCTAGCTATTTTAGAAACTCCAAAGTGTCCTCCATAATCTGATGCATGGTAATAATGAATAACACTTTCAATCTCCTTATTAGGAATACATCTTCTTATTAAACCATCATTTCATCTTCTAAAAAGCAAGGGCTCATCCCATGTATAAAATTTTGCCTCATGCAAAAACCTTTTCTTTTGCTGCCATTTCATTCCTGAAGGCAATACTCCACAAGATAGATAATTACCAAGTTAGCATGCCATGGCAATTTAACAATAATAGAGAAAAGTTGTTCATCCAAGAAAAACTCATCAATGGAGAATACATCTAGCTCCTTATTATCCACTCTCAATCTACTAAGAATATTTGCAACCACGTTCTCAACTTCTTTCTTATCTCTAATTTTCAAATCAAACTCTTGCAGCAGCAAAATTTACCTAATTAGCCTAGGTTTAACTTCTACTTTATGGAGCAAATACCTAATTGCTGCATGATCTGAAAATACAATCACTTTTGAATCAATGATATATGATATAAACTTTTTCAGTGCAAAGATAACTACTAGGAATTCCTTTTTAGTTGTTGTATAATTGATCTAAGCCTCATTTAGTTTTCTACTAGCATACTAGATAGCATAAGCCTTCTTTTTTTTTTTTTTTTTGACCAAGAACTACTCCAATTGCATAGTCACTAGCATCATACATAATTTTAAAGGGAAGATTCCAGTCAGGTGGTTACATGATTAGTGCAGTAGTTAGAGCTTCCTTCAACCTGTAAAAGGCATTAAGATACTCTAGGTCAAATACAAATGGTACATAATGACTTAATAAATTAGACAAAGGTTTAGCTATTCTAGAAAAATTCTTAATAAAGCGCCTATAGAACCCAGCATGTCTCAAAAAACTTTGAACTCCTTTAACATTAATGGGAGGGGGCGTCTTTTCTATCACTTCAACTTTGGCTTTATCAATCTCTATATCCCTATTAGACACCAAATGTCTAAGCACTATTCCTTCCTAGACCATGAAATGACACCTTTCCCAGTTTAAAACCAGGTTAGTGTCTACACAAAACTGCAAAACTTTAGAAAGATTAGCCAAACAAATGTCAAATGAAGATCCATAAATAAAAAAGTCATCCATAAAAACCTCCCTTATATCTTCAATAAAATCTGAGAAGATTGTCATCATGCACCTTTGAAAAATGGCTGATGCATTGCATAAGCCAAATGGCATTCTTCTATAGGCAAAGGTTCCATATGGACACGTAAAAGTGGTTTTCTTTTGCTCAGTTAGATGGATAGGGATTTGAAAAAACCCTGAATATTCGTCTAAATAGCAAAAATGTGAATGTTTGGCAAGTCTTTCTAACATTTGATCAATGAAAGGAAGTGGAACGTGATCTTTTCTAGTAGCATTATTCAATTTTCTGTAATTTATAAACATTCACCAACTAAACACTGTTCTGGTGGCAATTAATTTATTATTTTCATTTTTAACCACTGTTATTCCACCTTTTTTGGGAACCATATGCAATGGACTAACTCATGTACTATCCAAGATGGGATATATAATACCCATATCAAGCAACTTTAATATCTCCTTTTTAACCACTTCTTTCATATTTGGGTTTAATCTCCTGTGATGTTCAATAGATGGTTTTCAATTTTCCTCTACGATGATCCTATGCATGTAAAAATTAGGGTTAATTCCCTTGATGTCATCTATTGTGTATCCTAATACTTTTCTATATTGTCTCAAGACTCTTCACAACTTATCAATCTCTAAAGTATTCAAATTTGCATTAACAATCACTGGATAAGTTTCATTGGGTCCAAAAAATGCATACCTGAGCTGAGAAGGAAGTTGTTTGAGTTTTACCTTAGGTGCATCTTCTTCCTTGAATAATGGTTGCTTAATCTCACTTATTTCCACATGTGTAAGTTGAAAAACTAATGTTGAGAGGCATGGTGGACTACTTTCTAAGTGTTGAGCAAATGTAGCCATATGAGGATTGTCATTGTCTATGCTTCCTCTACAAACTAAGCAATTTTCAAGGGCATCTTTAGGATATCTTTTCCTAAAATGCTTTTCTACCAGTTCATCAATAGATCAATTCTCAAACAAGAATCAACTTCATAATGATATGTTTTCATAACATTTTTAATGTTGAAAACCAATTTATCTTCCCCAACTAAGAGTCAAATTTTCACCCTTGACATTAATTAATGTACTTGCTATAGCTAGAAAAGGCCTCCCTAAAATAATTGGAATGTTAGAATCCTCCTCCATGTCCAAAATGACAAAGTCAACTAGTATGTAGAACTTTCCAACCTTTAAAGGTACATTCTCTAAAATCTCTTTTGGATATTTAATTGATCTATTTGCTAGCTACAAAGAAGTGTGGGTTGGCTTAAGATCTCTCATGTTAAGCTTTTCATATATTGAGAGGGGCATAAGGCTTACTCTTGCCCCTAAATCACATAGAGCTGTAGTAGAACATGATTTTTCAATATGGCATGGAATTGAAAAACTTCCTGGATCTTTAAGCTTAGGAGGAAACTTCTTTTGAAATATGGCACTGCACTCTTCTATTAAAGTTACAGTCTCATGATCTTCAAGTCTCCTCTTGTTTGAGAGAATTTCTTTCAGAAATTTTACATAAGAGGGCATTTGGGAAAGAGCATCAATAAAAGGAACATTGATGTATAGTTTCTTCAAAACTTCTAAGAAATTCCTAAATTGCTTATTAAGTCTAGCTTTTAGAAATCTCTTTGGAAAGGGAAGTTGTGGCTTGTATGGCTTTGGAGGTATATAGTTCTCTTCTTTTTCTTCAACCTTCCCTTTACTTTTTCTTAAACCCTCTTCTTTCTCACTCTCTTGTTTTTCATCTCCCAAAACATCTTTCTCATTTTCTCTCTTTGCACTTTTTTTCACTCTTCTCATTGTTTACTACCTTCCCACTCCCTAATGTGATAGCTTGACAATGTTCCCATGGGTTTTCCAATTGACTTGGAAGTTTTCCCATAGACTTTATACCTAAAGAACTTGCTTGTTATGCAATCTAGTTTTCCAGCATTCTATTATGTGTTTGCATTTATTCCAGCCTTGCTTTCATCTCTCTCGTCTCTTCATCATGCTTAGTTTGCTTAGCAAGAATTTATAGTAACAAGGCTTCTGTGGTAAAACCTTGCTCTTGCTGTCTAGGTAGAGGTGCAGGATTTGCATTCCTTTATTTAAAATTAGGTAGTGGTTATCTATTTTGTTGATATGGATGCCCTTGTTATTGTGGTTGAAAATTCTAAGTTGAAACTTGGTTTTGTTGACTTCCTCATAAAAAATTGGGATGATTCCTCCAAGCTAGGTTATATGTTTGAGAATAAGGATTTCCCATCTGCTTGTTTCCATAATTCCCAACATAACCAGCCTACTCACCATAATCTACTTGACAATTGGTAGTTCCTTCTGGATAAGCAATCTATTGAATATTTCTAGAAGATGATGAAGTGACTAGCGTACTTAAATATTTCATCTTTTTTACTAAAACATTTGTAAGTGCATCAAATCTGACATTAATCATATTAAATGGATCAAGATCATACATTCCAACAATTTGCTTCTTTTGAGTTGGAGCTGGCCCTCTTGGACTACTCCAAAGATGAGTGTTCGTTGCAATTTTCTCTAGCAACTCATAAGCTTTATCCTTATACTTAATGATGAATTCACCTCCAGTTTGGGCATCAATAATTCCTCTAATAGTAGGAGTAACATTTGTGTAGAAATTCTAGTTTATCATCCATTTAGGAATGACATGATATGGATATTGTCTCTCTAACTCCTTCCATCTCATCCATGACTCAAAGTGTTTCATCTTCTCTTGGCCTAAAAGTTGTCATTTGATTCCTCAGCTCTTGAATATTTCCAGTTGGGAAATATTGGGCAAGAAATGAGTCATTAAGCTGCTCCCAATTTATGATTGAATTATGAGGTAGAGAATCAAATCAATCCAAGATTCTATACTTCAAATAGTTTCAACCTTACTACATTATCAGATACTCCTGGTTGCTTTTATAGTAAAATTTTTTAGATGAATATGAGGATTTTCTAAAGGATGACCCCTAAATTGAGAATTTTGAATCATCTGAAGCACCCTTGGTCTTGCAATGCTCTCTCTTAAATTGTCAAAACAAGGGAATGCATGATCCATCATACTTCCCCTAGGCAAATTAGTATTGACAACTTCTTCCCCACGAGCATTATTCTCATTGTTCTTATTTTTTACACCATTACCACCACCACCAATTCTAACTCTTTCCTCGATCATTTCTGTCTCAACTTTAGCTGTTCTCAAAGCTTTTTTTCTTCTTCTGGTTTTTTCTTGTTGGCTCTACAAAACTTCTCAATTTCAAGATTATATAAAAGAGATGTGCAACTTGTGCTTTTGGCTCTTCTCATAAAAGTTCAAAAAGTATCTATAAAGAATATCCAAACACAAAGTGAAAAGATAATATAAAAATAAAAAATCTATTAACAACTAAAATGATCAAGAATTCAATCTTAAACAAGTAACTCCTCAGCAACGGTAGGGGTGTAAATGAACTAAGTTGCTCGTGAGCTATTCGAGGTTCGGCTCGAAAAAGCTCAGCTCGGTTTGGCTCAATTTCTAAACGAGTCGAACTCGAGCTCAAATTTTAAGTTCATTTAATAAACAAGCCGAGCTCGAGCTCAGCAATATTTGACTCGAGCTCGAGTTCGAGCTCGGCTCATTTATAATTTCGCTAGTTGGCTCGTTGAACAGTCTCGTGAGCTGGCTCATTGAACAAGCTCGTGAGCTGGCTCGTTAAACAGGTTCCTGAGCAAGTTCATTTATAGGCTCGTTTACAAAAATATTTATATTAATTATTATAATTTTATAATATTATAAATATATTTATTTTGTTTATAATTATTTTTAAAATAATATATTCTTTAAAAATATGATATAAACAATATATAAAATATATTTATAATTATATAGTTATTTATGCTTTAGATTTATTTTTAAAAAAAATAAGTTAATTTTTATATGAGAATAAATTTAGAATATTGGATAATAAATACATAAAAATTATTGTGAACTATTTTATCTATATTAAATTACTAAAGAAATTAAAATTACATACGTTTGGCGTCAGTGTGATTTGAAACATGAAACATATTTCTCTTCCTCTCTTTCTTCTCTATTAAAATTTTAAACTTTTAAAAGATTAAGTTTCAAAATTAACATTAATATAAGTTTCAAAATTAACATTAATATATCTAATAATTATTATTACTTTCTTTCTATATATAGTCTCACTTCTAATCTCTTGATTAGTTTTCTTTTATGTGAACTTTAAACTTTTAAAAGATTAATATTCAATTTTAATACTAAACTATTTATCTATTATCATTCTTCTTCTTCTCTCTCTAAGCACTTTCTCTTTATGCATCCTTTAAAAATTTATCTCTCCTAAATCTTTTCCTACTTAATATTATCCACTTATTTCCTAAAAATTAAATTGTTAATATGTTAAATTTAAATTATAGTACTATTGAGTTTAGTTAAGAGCTATGAAATTAGAGAATGTGTGTGTGTGTTTATGTGTGTGTATATATATATTTATGTAATTGAGTTTATTATAATTGTCATTCATATATTGATATCATATAATATATTGTATTTATATTACATAGTAATCTTTTTAATTAAATCATAATACTATTAAGTTTAGTTAAGTGTCATGGGATTAGATTATGTGTGTATATACATACACATGTAATTGAGTTTATTATAATTATAATTAATATATTGATATCATATAATATCTTGAATTTGTATCATATGGTAATCTTTTTAATTAAATCATAATACTATTGAGTTTAGTTAAGAGCCATAAAATTAGATTAAGCATGTGTATAATGTAAATATAATTTTTAATCAAATTTAGACCTTAAAAATTTATAAATGTAATAATAAATATGATAAATTTTTAATTATACATTATATTGTGCCATTAAGCTTTTACTGCAGCAAATTATTTATATAAAATAAAAGTAAGTTAAAATTTAAAAATAAAAGTTAATAAATTAAAAAAAAAAACAAAAATCTGATGTGGGACTTGTCCCACATCAAATAGAAAGGGGTGGAGGGGTGGGTGGCTTCTATTTTTTTATTGGCTAAGAAGCCAACATGTGGGGCCCAAATTGTAACACCCTAGGCAAATCCCACATCGACAAAACACGGGAGAGATGCTGGGTTTATAAGTTGATGGTTCGTAACTCCTAGTGACGCGTTTTAAAACCGTGAGGGCTTCAACCCAGAGCGGACAATATCACTAGTGGGCCGGGCCATTACATTTGTGGTATCAGAGCCGCTCCGCGTGCAACCTTGAACGATGGTGGGGCAAACCTCAGCGAGGACGCTGAGTCCCATAAGGGGGGTGGATTGTAACACCCTAGGCAAATCCCACATCGATAAAACACGGGAGAGATGCTGGGTTTATAAGTTGATGGTTCGTAACTCCTAGTGACGCGTTTTAAAACCGTGAGGGCTTCGGCCCAGAGCGGACAATATCACTAGTGGGTCGGGCCATTACATTTGAATTGTAACACCCTAGGCAAATCCCACATCGACAAAACACGGGAGAGATGCTGGGTTTATAAGTTGGTGGTTCGTAACTCCTAGTGACGCGTTTTAAAACCGTGAGGCTTGATCAGGCGGACAATATCACTAGTGGCGGGCCATTACATTTGATCAAATGTAATGGCCCGCCACTAGTGATATTGTCCGCTCGGACAAGCCTCACCGCTTTAAACGCCACCAGAGGTTAGAACCTCCACCTTATGAACCCAAAGATCTCTCCCGTGTTTTGTCGATGTGGATTTGCCTAGGTGTTACAATCCACCCCTTATGGGACTCAGCGTCCTCGCTGAGGTTTGCCCCACCATTGTTCAAGGTTGCACGCGGAGCAGCTCTGATACCACAAATGTAATGGCCCGGCCCACTAGTGATATTGTCCGCTCTGGGCTGAAGCCCTCACGGTTTTAAAACGCGTCACTAGAGGTTAGGAACCTCCATCTTATGAACCCAGCATCTCTCCCGTGTTTTGTCGATGTGGGATTTGCCTAGGGTGTTACACAAATGGGATCTTTAGTATTTTTTTCAATTTTAAATTTATTTTAATTAAGATTAAATATATTTTAATTATAATTAATTTAATTTTAAATTATTTTTACTTAAATTAAAATTTATTTTAATATAATAATATTAACAAGCTTGAGTCGAGCTCAAATTCGAGCTTGAGTTTAGTTTATAAATGAGCCGAGCTCGAGCTTAATTTGTTTATATTATAAATGAGTTTGATACGAGCCGAGCTCGAATTGAGCTCGAGTTTAATATATATGTAATGAGTCGAGCTTGAGCTTAAATATTAAAACTCGAATTGAGCTCGAGCTTGAAAAAAAATTTAACGAGCCGAGCTTGAACTATTCAAAGCTCGGCTCAGCTCGGTTCGTTTACACTCCTAGGCAACGATACCAAAAACTTGATGTGGCCTAATTGCAAGTGTACGAGTTTTTCAAATAGTATAGAAAAGTTATCGTTCCCTCAAAGAGTTGTATTATAAATTGAATATTTGATATAAAATATATTAATCTAAACTAAATTGGATTGAAAATTAATTAAATGAAGAGATTGGGGATTAAAATGTATATTTGCAAATTTAACAAAGAAATTGCTTGAATAGAGAATTTCACTGAAGTTATAAGAAATAAATTGAGCTAAATGAAATATGGCAAGAACAAAAGTAACAAGCAATTAAAAATAATTAACAATCAACAATGGTAAAGGTGATTTCTGAGTTATAGGGTTCATATTTAAGTTATTTTGAAATTTTGATTGGTTAGCAAAACATATAAAAATTATGTGTTTCAAGGAGAATAATTCTCAAATCCTTTAAAAACTCTTTCGAGTGAGACAAAGAGTGCCTTGATTAATTAAATCCTACTTTGCGGAGTTTAAAATTAATCAAGACCCCATTAGGTTTCTTAGTCAATCTATTAACCCTATTTCTAAATCTAAGTTAATTAAGTATGATTTCTTGATTACCTATCACTAGGTTTTCTCCTTTCATTGCTTCAATCAAGGATTAAGAGCATAAATAAATGGGATCCTACACTAAGCATGTTATTAGGCACACAAGAAATGGATAAAACTTCATAATAACTATAAAATCTAGACTAACCAGCTTAAATCCACAAAATATCTTAAATATTGCAAACCCAACTCCAATTTCTCAAAATCCTACTTACTGTCTATGTTTAGTACAAGAGATTATAAGTAAAAGAAGAAATAAATTATGAAAACGAACTAAAACTTAAAAAACCCGATAGATGAAGTGTAGAAAATGGTGAAGAAAGAAAAAGAAAAATCCAATTTCGGTTTATAATGGTAAGTGTCAGCTCCCCTTCTTTTTTTTTTTCTTTTTTCTTTTTTCTATTCTTTCTCCTTTTTGCAAAAAGTGAGGTAAGAGTAGTTTTTATATCCCTGACAAAAACCCTAGGATGGCCTAAACATGACGTGTATGAGGTCATTACACGTGTGAGAATATTTTCTCCTTCAGCAAATTAATGAGGAAGTGCACAAGCTATACAATGCTTGTGCAAGATCTTGTGTAGAGTCAAGTCTCGAGAGAAAGAGTAAAAACGGGTTTGCATAGCCATACAGGTCTCTGTGCACATTTTGACAAGCTCTAGAGGTTTTCTGTAATGCTGCACAAGTGAGTTACAAAGGCTGTACAGGTTTTGGCATGTTCTTGCAATTTTTTGGTCAACTACATAAGCGAATGCATGGCCTGTGCATCAAGCTGTGCAAGTTTTGGCAAGTTCAAATTGTCCTCCATGAAGGTGCACTAGTTGGTGCATAAGCTGTGCGACATCCTATGCAGGTCTCGACAAGTTCAAGCTTTCCCCCATGAAAGTGCACAAGCTGTGTAGCATTTTGTGCAACTTTCGGCAAATCTCGGCTATTCCTCCAAGTTCTTGTACAAGTAGGTGCACCATTCTGAGCAGATTTCGGCAGACTTCAAAACTTTAAATTTTTAAACTTCATTTTTAGCACTTTTGGACCTGGAAATTACTACTCACTTGCAAAATTACCTTTTAGTCCCTAAAAAATTCTATCTTATCTACAAAATAAAAAATAAAATTACAAATTAATCTAAAAATTGACAATTATAAAAAATTAATGGGTAAATTTCATCCACGGTACATGAATTTTAGGGTTGATAACACTACGGTACATGAATTTAAAATTTTACTTAAAACCTCATAACTACAGTAAATATCACTTTAAACCTCATAAAACCTACAATAACTGGTTTGAAGGTAAAAAGATGATGTGGCATGTCCAGGTAAGATTAAGAATCATCTATCCCTTTTTGTCTCTCCTCCAACGTGTGTTACTTAACTCTCTCACTCTTTCATCTACATTTTCTCTCTCTTTGATATAGCAGGTTATGTCCCTTCAATTTCTTCATCATCAGGCTCATTCTTCATCACAAATCATCACTTGAAATCCATTGATTATTTCTTTCCATGGCTCATTCTTCATTGTCGACTAAGGATTTTACCTAACTCGTAGAATGCAACTTCTTTTGTCACTGTTCGCTTGAATGCTATTTTTCTCATCTTATTCTCTCTCTCTCTCTTTCTCTTATTGTTCCCTCAATTCGTCAGTTCACTCTTGGTTCATCGATTCATTAGTTTGCTTGTTATTCCCTTGAAGGATTGTGAGTTTGGTCATTGTTTTTCTTACGAATCTGCTATTACCTCACAAATCACTATTGTAACACCTTAGGCAAATCCCACATAGACAAAACACGGGAGAGATGCTGGGTTTATAAGTTGGTGGTTCGTAATCCCTAGTGACGCGTTTTAAAACCGTGAGGGCTTCGGCCCAGAGCAGACAATATCACTAGTGGGCCGGGCCGTTACATTTGTGGTATCAGAGCCGCTCCGCGTGCAACCTTGAACGATGGTGGGGCAAACCTCAGCGAATGGCCCGAGTCTCATAAGGGGTGGATTGTAACACCTTAGGCAAATCCCACATCGACAAAACACGGGAGAGATGCTGGGTTTATAAGTTGGTGGTTCGTAACTCCTAGTGACGCATTTTAAAACCGTAAGGGCTTCGGCCCAGAGCCGACAATATCAGTAGTGGGCCGGGCGATATTGTCCGCTCTGGGCCGAAGCCCTCACGGTTTTAAAACGCGTCACTAGGAGTTACGAATCACCAACTTATAAACCCAACATCTCTCGTGTTTCGATGTGGATTTACTAGTGTTACAATCCACCCCTATGGGACTCGGCGTCCTCGAGGTTTGCCCCACCATCGTTCAAGGTTGCACGCGAGCTCGATACCACAAATGTAACGGCCCACTAGTGATATTGTCCGCTCTGGGCCGAAGCCCTCACGGTTTTAAAACGCATCACTAGGGATTACGAACCATCAAGTTATAATTCAGCATCTCTCTCGTGTTTTGCCGATGTGGGATTTGCCTAGGGTGTTACAATCCACCCCCCTTATGGGACTCAGCGTCCTCGCTGAGGTTTGCCCCACCATCGCTCAAGGTTGCACGCGGAGTGGCTCTGATACCACAAATGTAATGGCCCAGCCCACTAGTAATATTGTCCGCTTTGGACCGAAGCCCTCACGGTTTTAAAACGCGTCACTAGGGGTTACGAACCACCAACTTATAAACCCAGCATCTCTCCCGTGTTTTATCGATGTGGGATTTGCCTAGGGTGTTACAATCCACCCCCCTTATGGGACTCAGCGTCCTCGCTGAGGTTTGCCCCACCATCGTTTAAGGTTGCACGCGGAGCGGCTTTGATACCACAAATGTAAAGGCTCGACCCACTAGTGATATTGTCCGCTCTGGGCCGAAGCCCTCACGGTTTTAAAACGCGTTACTAGGGATTACAAACCATCAATTTATAAACCCAGCATCTCTCTCGTGTTTTGCCGATGTGGGATTTACCTAGGGTGTTACAATTCTTCCCCTCTAAATAAAATTTTGTCCTCGAAATTTACACAGTGTAATTAATCGAGGGACCACTATCTCCTTGTCTTTTCACCTTTTTGTGTTATAATACTTTACTTTTTTTTTTTAGTCTATCTTATTAATCCTTATTCTACAATCTTTTCCTTATCTCGATTTAATATTGAAAATACGTAGCTCTACACAATAGTCCCATGTCGGTACTGTAATCTGCAGCTTACAGCACAAACATCAAGAGCATTGCATAGTTACTGTGGTATATCCCAATAAACTAACTCTTTTTTTCTTTTTTCAACCAGTTCTGTACTCATCTTCTTTCATCTCATATACAGCCTCCTTCTCATTTCCATCTATTATCTTTAACATGATCCTTTTCGGTTGATAATCTACAATCACCTGGTGACCTAAAGGGTTGGTGACAAGTATGTCATCTTCTGACCCATCTATCAGTATCCTCTTTCAATAGGAGGTATAATGCATATATAGGCGCGTCACTAGGAGTTACGAACCACCAACTTATAAACCCAGCATCTCTCCCGTGTTTTGTCGATGTGGGATTTGCCTAAGGTGTTACAATCCACTCCCCTTATGGGACTCAGCGTCCTCGCTGAGGTTTGCCCCACCATCGTTCAATGTTGCACGCGGAGCGGCTCTGATACCACAAATGTAATGGCCCGACCCACTAGTGATATTGTCCGCTCTAGGCCGAAGCCCTCATGGTTTTAAAACGCATCACTAGGGATTACGAACCATCAATTTATAAACCCAGCATCTCTCCCGTGTTTTGCCGATATGGGATTTGCCTAGGGTGTTACAACTATTAAGTTCACTGTTTGAGACTTTCCTTACTGTTTTCTCCCGATTCAGTTAAGGTACATTATTTGTTATAGCTTTTTTCAATGGGTATGTTTGATTCAATATTATTTTGTTTAGATTTTGTTGGAAAGTTTTAATGTGGTCCACTATAAAGCAACCATTTTAGGTACATTGTTTTTGGTTATCAATTGATTCGAAGGAGAATATTTGAGGGCCCATTTGATAATGCATTTTTTTTATGACTTTGAAGAGGGACTACGATCAATTTTACAACTATGGAAGCAAAAATGGCCCACAATCAAGGCCACAAACTGATTGCTTTAACGATATATGTTTGAATAGTAATATTTGACTTGGAAAAGCTTATCTGTATTAAATATGTTGCTTTTATAATGAAAAATGTGTGTGGGTCATTGTTTGTAAAATCTTTCTCTTAGTGTTTAGTGTCAATTTTTTTTTATTGGGTGCTTTGATGATTGACCCATTATAGAAAGACATTATATACCTTATGTAATGTGTTAATAATGCTTTTATAATGAAAGCTTATATGCATTAAATATGTTACCTTATTTAATGTTTTATTATATTTCTCTAACAAGTACTGTTATGTTTAATTGATATGTGTGCACTAACAAAGTTATGTTTGATAACTTGAATATTATTAAATTATATTATTTCTTATAGTGGTGCATGATGAAATTTCATTTAGTTTATGCATTCATCATAATGGTACACTTGGAGAACAGGGGTATTATGATGGGAAGACATGGACAGTCCATGGTCTAACATGGGATACCATGTCCATGGTGAGGATTGATCGAATGTGTCAAGGTTTGAAGATTGAAGGAATGCTTAGATATTTTTGGAGGCATGTAACACCCCTTACCCGTCTACAGTGTAGCTGAGCAAGGGATATCACACTCGGTGCCGGAGCACCTTATCTTATCTTGTTACATTGCTAGTAGTTAAATTTTAATTTTTAATAATTTAATTTCACTCATTCAATCAGAGAAACTGACGGAGTTTTCCTTAATTTATTTCCAATTTTACGATTTTCCACCTGTTTAAAATCTTAACAATAGTTTCAAACATATAAATTTTTTACAATCACAAACATCATCTCATATTTATCAAATAACCATTTCATCTCCATTCTCAATCCAAATCCATGCTCATTCATAAACAATCCATAAAGGAAAATCTTCAAATATTATTAATTTACATCATGTATAAAATTAATATACAAATTTATAATTTATATTACATATCCAAAATTTAATTACAAAGTCCAAAAATAAAATACAAAGCTAGTGGACTCTACCAAAATATGCATTGCTGAAGAGGTGACACTTGGGACCTAATGTAGATCAAAATCTTAATATCTCAGTCTAAGGCCTACTAGGCTCTCTCTCGTACCTACGCGTGGCAAAAAGTGACGTGCTAAGCATAATGCTTAGTGCAAATATAATATAAAAATAAACTAAATAATTAAAAATAGAGAAATTACACTATTATACCACACCGGATGTATTTTGATAACTATTTAATTTAATGATTTTTTATTCATTATTTGTTAGTAAATTTTTAGGACTTATTTTAATTGCTCAAGTAACCTACACAAATTGATTGGATTGGATAAATGGGTAAACTAGCACTGGGTATCAAGTACCTTGGGTCATCACACCGTCAGTCACATAGTGTCTGCCAGGTGTGCAATAGAATAGTAAAAAAGCCATAATATTAGTCAGACATAAAGTGTAACACCCTAGGCAAATCCCACATCGACAAAACACGGGAGAGATGCTGGGTTTATAAGATGGAGGTTCCTAACCCCTATTAACGCGTTTTAAAACCGTGAGGGCTTCGGCCCAGAGCGGACAATATCACTAGTGGGCCGGGCCATTACATTTGTGGTGTCAGAGCCGCTCCGCGTGCAACCTTGAATGATGGTGGGGCAAACCTCAGCGAGGACGCTGAGTCCCATAAGGGGGGTGGATTGTAACAACCTAGGCAAATCCCACATCGACAAAACACGGGAGAGATGCTGGGTTTATAAGATAGAGGTTCCTAACCCCTATTGATGCGTTTTAAAACCGTGAGGGCTTCGGCCCAGAGCGGACAATATCACTAGTGGGCTGAGCCATTACATTTAGCCACATATATCGAGGAATAACGGAATGGATAAAAGCCATAAGTCACAAAATAGCAATAAAAGCCATAAATCACATAATGGCATGGAGCCATAAGCAGAACCGCAAGTCAGAACCCTATTGGCATGCCAACCAATCGAAACCAATCATAACTAGGCATACATGGGCATATTAGCATCTTAGGTATTAGTTCTTTGCATTTTATGTCATTGTGATTACTATTCATAATACTATTCATACTAAATTTTGACTATTTCATAAATAATAGGAATACAAGTTCCAATTTCATGTTCATATCACAGTTTGATTTATAAAGTTGTTGGCAATGATTGTCAACCACAATTCAAAGCCTTCTAAGAGAAATTAAAAAATTTCAGATTTTGTAACCTAAGTTTACTGTTCCATTAGGCCAAGCTACAGTGCAATTCATCAAAGTTATTTCTTAATGCCTTAACTTTACTTTCCTTTTTGAATCACTCCATTTGGAGTTTTTTAACTCAACTTATGGCATTTTTACCATAGCTGGCCGGATTGGTCAATGTCCAGAATTTTCTGGGCAATTTTGGTTCTGGCAGTTTTGATAGGCTAATTGTGGTTAGCAATTTGACTAGGTTATGGTTAGAATTAGGATTTATGTTCTTCATGAAAAATATTCTACTATGTCTAAGCTTTCCATAGGTTTAAGAATCAAGTCATTTAGACCTCTCTACATAGAGTTATGCTATTTGAACAATCACTGTTCATATGATTATTTTTCCAGATCCAGATTTTGGTTACCCAGATTCAAGCAAATTTTAGGTCACTTTGTGTTGGGTTTCTGGGCAGGGTCTCTTCATGAAAAATGTGGTATTATGTCCCTAGTTTCACCTCCAATTGGCCTTACACCAATTGAAGCTACACAACTCTACTTATGGCTACCCAAACCTACTGAACTCAAAGTTTAAAATTTCTAGCACAAAGGCAACTCATCTAATTCACAATTCAATTCCACTAACAATTCCATTTTAAGGTCAAACCATATCAAATGGTCACTAATTGACCTTAATAAAACCAATTAAGCATCAAAGCATTAAATCCCCAAATTCTCATAAAACCCTAATTGGCATATTCCCAATCTCATACCAATCACCCAACTACCATTACAATTCACACATTTGCTTTCATCAATACTCACAAACATGTTTTAATTCATCAAACACATCAATTTCTCACTACCTCCATGTTGACCGAAATTTAGGGTTTTCATGGTACACTTTTGTTTTCAATTTTTTTAATCAATTTCAACATATTTCAACTTACTTTCAAAAATCAAAGAAGAGGGAAAGTAAAATTTGCACTAACCTTAACTTGAAGGATTTTCAAGTTTGCCAAATCTTTACTTTTTCTACTTCTTTTTTCTACTAATCACTTCTCCAAGAGAAAATATGAAATTTTTATATTAGGGATTAGGGTTTTTATGGTGAAAATTGAAGGAAAAATTAAGCTTGAGAAGTTAACAATGGTGGATGGGTGATGAAGAGTGGTTCGGCCACTTTGCTAGAGGAAGAAGATAAGTTTATTTTTGTTTCTTTTTAATCCCTTTTATATCTTTTAATTAGGTTTATCAAATTTTAATTGGTTGGAAAATTTTAATTACATCATCATTACATCATGCACATGTAATAATTATAATTTAATTTCATTTTGTTTTATTTTCTTTCTCTCTATTCTCTACTCATTCCTAATTAAATTTTTGCCAATATTTCTTCATATTTTATTACATAAATCTCACTTAATTAAATTGACATGTTGATCAAAAATCAACTCTGAGGGTAAAATGACCAAAATGCCATTCGTTGTGTTCACCGAGTTATAATTGTCTGTATCGATTGACATAAATTTTCTTGTATTTTTTTGGCATTTTATTGTCATGTAAACCTCATAAATTCCTTCAATTACATCTCAAATAATTATTTCATAGGGTTCCCTATGGGTATGGGGTTGGCAACTATCTTCACAGCCGCTTTCCATTAGGGTTACCCATCGTCGGAGTTTCGACTCATTTAACCTCTTTGCATTTCATTTCTTTAATTTCTCCTTAATTTTTCTTATTCATTATTTAGATTATTTATGACTCATCACTCTAGTTTAAATATAGTTTCAGACATTCTGACTGTCCGAATAGACATTAGTCACCGGAACAATAGAATGTACGAACTACCTAAAGTGAGGGCATTATAAGGCAACCAGGGATAAATTATTAGAAGGGTTTAAGACCATTATCTAATGATACAAACATCATTGAAATGTGTAAACAAGTTAAGATTGAAGCTATTATTGATCTATATGTGCAACACTTGACTGTTGATGATTTAAGGAAGGAGTTTAGGCAGCAGGAAGTTACTAAAAAGTCTAAATTGATTCTTAAGGAGATTGATGAGATTGGTGTGGTGGTTAAGGAAAGTGGTGATAGTTCATACAAGGGTAATTCATTAATGCCTTTGCTTTTAAAGGATGGTAACTGAGAAGTTACTAACAATATAGAGAACCAACTTGAGGGGGGGAGTCAGGAGTTTCATGTGCAAGGGACATTTAATGATTTAGGGTCTTTAAATACTGAGAGGTTCAATGGGATTAGTAATGCATGCACATATGAATTTGGACAAGCTAGTTATAGAGGTTTTGTAGATTGTTTTTTTTAACATGAATGAAGACACCATAACAGATAATAAATGTCTGTATATAAGTGCAAATGGGGATGATATTGGTGAAGATATAATTAGGCATGACAATGAAAGCCAAATGCCTAGTGCTAAGGGTGATGGAATAGGGCAAAGAATTGGTAATAGGTCTGAGGTTGAATCTCAACATGATATTGATGTAAGGAATGATAATGAGAGCCTAATTCCTAATGTTGAGGATGATGGAATCGGGCAAACATTTAGTAGTACGTCTGAGGTTGAATCTGCACATGATGCTAATGTAAGGGAGGCTGCAATTCCAGGAGTTGATTTGGTGGATGAGGACTATGACATGGTTAGTGGGGATGAAGATGTAGCCACAGTTTTTAATGATATAGACAAAGGAAATATAAGAGGCAGACCTAAAGGTAGTGGGCAGAGGGTTGCAAGCCAAGGGTTGGATAGAGATATACAAGATGATAGGAATGATGATCAATCAGATTATGCCCCATCTGATGAGCTTCTCATAGATGTTGAAGGTACATAACTACTTACAAATGCATTTTATTTTAATATATATTATATATGTTGATGCATTTGGACTAATTTAATTTTTTACCCATTATGTGGATTCAGAGGATGATTATTATAGGTTTCTTGATTTTAATGCAGAAAATGATATGAAGGATGCTAAATTTGAAATAGGAATGTTGTTTAAGAATAGAGATGAATTTAATGAGGCTTGCAGAGCATATGGCATTAAACATAGATTTCAAATCCATTTTCCTAGAAATGAAGTTAGGTGTGTTGAAGCGAAGTGTTACAAAGGCTGTGGTTGGAGAATTTATGTAAGCAGGAGAAATCCTAAAGATACAGCTGACCTAACAATGCAGATTAAGGTAGGCAAATTCACACACACTTATGGTAAGGACTTAAAAACTTCCATGTAACTGCAAAGTGGCTTGCACAACAATATTTAGATGCATTCAGAGCTGATCCATAATGGTCTATAAATGGACTAATTAATAAAGTGAAGAATGATTTGAGCTTTACAATTGGGAAGATGAAAGCTTGGAGAGCAAGGGACCGGGCACTAAAGACACTGAATGGGGATGAAAAGGACCAATATACCAAGTTGTATAGGTATACGGAGGAATTAATTAGGACTAATCCAGGGACTACAATTGAATTTCAAATAGACAAAGGAAAATTTAGCTGCTTTGAAAAATGCCTTTAAAGAAGGACTTAGAAAGTTGATATGCTTGGATGGTTATTGGCTAAAAGGGACTTATGGGGGTCAACTGTTATCTGCAGTAGCTATAGTCCCTAATGATTACATCTTCCCCTTAGCATATGCTATTGTAAGAATTGAGTGTGGTGAATCTTAGAAATGGTTTTTAGAGATTCTTAAAAATGACTTACAAATGCATAATAGCTTCAGTTGGACATTTATGTCATATAGACAAAAGGTACATCACTACTTTTATGTATTTTCTAATTGTTAATTGCTTACTTGTTTATGTATATTATGCATATGACTAATTGAATATTATTTCATTTTTAATTGCATACTTGCTTACTTTTTTGTGTTTTGATATTATTAGGGATTGATTGGAGCTGTGTGTGAGTTATTCCCTAATACTGAATGTAGGTTTTGTGTTAGGCATCTCTACATTAATTTTAGGGGAAGTTTTAAAGGTAAGGAATTGAAAGACTTGTTGTGGAACATTGCTAGGTCTGCATATACAACTAGGTTGGATTATTGATTGGGAAAAATGGAAGAAAAAAACCCTGAGGCAAGACAGTGGTTAAGAGAGAGACCCTATGAGAATTGGAGCAGGGCTTTATTTAGAACTGAAGCATGTTGTTATATTGTAACCAACAACCTCTATGAGTGCTTTAACAAATACATTTTAAATGCCAAGGACAAGCCAATTATCTCACTTTTAGAGATGATAAGATCTAAGCTAATGAAGCACTTGTTCAACAAGAAGGAAGATATAAAAAAAATGGAATGGTGGGATATGTCCTAAAATATAGAAGAAGTTAAATGAGATGAAAGAATTGTCTTGCTTGTTTGAACCACACTTATCTGGAGGACCAAATGTGCAAGTATCGGGTGCTGGAACCCAGTATGTTGTTAGCCTAGTTGAAAGGACTTGCACATGTAGAAAGTGGGATTTAAATGGGATACCTTGTGCACATGCTTGCTCAGTTATCTTTGGAAATAATGAGCATCCAGAAGATTATTTACATGAGTGTTATAAAGTTGATACTTATGCAAAAGTTTATGCCCACTATATTAATCCTATTAATGGATATGAGATGTGGCCTAGGCCAAGCACAAGGTATTCTTTTACACATCCAGATCCAATTGAGAAACAAAAAGGTAAGAAGAGGAAGGCACGAAGAAAGGAGGCTGAAGAGCTTAAACAAGCACAAGCAAGGAGCAAATTAAGTAGAAAAGGTGCAGTAAGCATTAGGTGTTTTATTTGTGGGCAAATTGGACATAATAGCAGGCATCACGGAGTTCGTAGAAACATATCAACTTCCACTGCAAAGGTATTAATTTAAATAAAGGCAATTTTTTTTATTTGGCATTGTCATGTTATATACAACAATTATTATCTTACACATATCTTTTTTTTTTTTTTTCATTTATAGGGTAAAAGAGCTATATCTACAGAAACTCATGAAGGCGATACAAGGATAACAACTCAAGTTCAGGTATAAGTTATTTTAACAGCACATGGAAGTTATTCTATATACGTATAAGTGAATGCAATCAAGTTAGCAACAAATTTAGTGATTTTCAATATTATAGGCATCCGAGATACAAACTGAAGCAAGTGTGCATCATAGCACAATGTCTGAACCAACTCATCCAATAAATCTATAATGGATTATAACATCCCTTACTCTTCTATAGTGTAGCCAAACAAGATATGCTACATTTGGTGCCGGAGCACCTTATCTTATCTTACTTTATTCCTTTAATAATTTTTAATCTCGTTATATTTTAAAATTAATTATATTCTAAGGAGAAACTGATGGATTTTCCCTTATTTTATTACCATTTGGTGTATTTTACTATTTATCTATTAAAAATTTTCAACAATAATTTCCAATAATAAACTCATCCATATTCATCATAACCATCTCATCATTTCAAATATCATTTATGTATTTCAATTCCATATTCATTTCCATACATATCTATTCATGCTCAATTCATATATATAAAAATTCTCAAATTCCATTAATTTACATAATATTCAAATTAGTTACATAATTTCATCCATTTTGATTTATAACAACTTACAATCCACATTACATATGAAATAGCCAGTTTATTAATTTACATCATATACATATTAAATACAATTTCATAATTTACATTACAACATAATAAATATTTATAATGTATAAAATACATTAATATGACCTATATGGGCTCTATCTATATGTATTGCTGAGGAGGTGTCACCCTGGACACTTCTGCAGATCCGGACTCCAAAATCCCAGCCTAATGTCCACTGGGCCTTATCTTCAGTACCTGCGCAAGAAAACAATCCATCGCGCTAAGCATTTCTGCTTAGTGGTGCAATAATATAACAAGAAAATAATATATACAAATAAAGGTAAAAAATAGAGCATAATTTGTGTAATCAATAATTATTTTGATTTCATATGAAATTTTTAATATTAAATATCTTTTGTCATTTTTGTTGTTCTTTGGAAACGCTTATTTCATAAGTTTAGAATAACAACATACAATATACAAAATTAATAAAAATATTGAATTTATTTTTATATTATTATAGATGATGCATTTGTAATAATTATTTAAGTTATACTTATTTTTCTAGCCTTTTCATTGCTTTACTTAACATTTTCTATGTATTTTGGATCATTTCATAATAAATAAATTTTTAGAATCAATCTAGTTCATTTTAGATCTTTCTCACTCATTTATTTAATTTCTAATATTCTTAACTTATTTCACTACCCAAGTAACCTATGACAGACAGACTGGACTGGATACGCGAGTCCCTAGCACTGGACACTATGGTGCCTCAGGCCGTTATACTATGGGACGCATAACGTTAGCCACGTATGCAATTTGGACACCGTGGTACCTTAGACCGTCATGCCATGGGATGCATAATGTCAACCACGTATGCAATCAATATGGCTAAGAAGCCATGGTAACACATAATAGGGCATAAAGCCATAAATGCGAGCATAAAGCCTTAATAATGAGCATAAAACCTTACGCAGTACTGCTAAATCCATCCCCTATTAGCATGCCAATCTATCCAATCTGACACATGTGTCTAGGCAATACATGGGCACAATAGTACCATTAAGTATTTATATGTTTCATTATTTCATTACATGTTCCATTTATATTTTATTGTATTTTGATTCTATTTATAGTAGAAGCATAAATTTTCAAATCTCATTTCTACATATTTTATGTATTCATCATATCATTCATGTTGATTACAATTCACATCAATTGATTTCAAGTACCATTTATACTCAAAGCATTTTTCCTTTTTCTCATGATGGGAACAAGTGTCCCATTCACACATTCATGTGATTTATTTATTCATTACTCTATTTATGTGAATTATCATTCACAATTCAAGAGGTGTTTTGCATACTAAGTATTTATAATTCACATTATTCCCTCTCATGTTCCATTTATTGTACAAAGTATTATTATTCTATTTGCAAGGGAAACATAAGTCCTAATGATAGCTTCACCTCATTTATATATTTAACAATTCATTTATGTTTATTACAATTCATATTTCAAGTTGTATTGCTAATGTATTAGCATTTTTGCCACAACTGGTCGGATTGGTCAAAGTCCAGAATTTCAGGTCAATTTTGGTTCTAGTCAAAATTATTGATTTAACTTTTTCTAGAAAATTGATTGGGTTAGAGGTAGAATTGGACTCTATGTTCTCCATGAAAAATGTGCTCCTATGTCTAACCTTTCTAATAGTTTAAGAATCGGGTTATTCTAACCTTCCTAGAGTAAGTTATGACCATTTGAACAATTACTGTTCATATAGTCATTTTTCCAGGTCCAGCATGTGGTTACCCAGATTCAAGCCAATTTTAAGTTATTTTAAATTCAGTTTATGTGCAAGATCTTTGCATGAAAAATGTGGCAAATTGTCCTAAATTTCATCTCCAATTGGCCTCACATCAATTGGAGCAACATAGCTCTACTTATGGCCTTAAAACCACACTAGATTCAAGGTCCAGAATCCTACACAGAAAATCAACACTCCTAAATTTTCAATTCCATCTAACTACCAAACTTCAATTGCATTCATAGTACTTCAAATAGTCAACAATTGCTCTCAACATCATCAATTACTCAACATATCATCAAATTCCTAGTTTTCATACCAAACCCTAACTTATTGATTTTGCAAATCTCATGTAACACATGCCATCCAACATCTAACTCAATAATACTCATAAAAAACTACTTCTAGGCAATTTAATTTAAACAAATTATCAAATCCCAACCTCCCCCCATGGCTACCAAAATTTATGGTTTCATGGTCTCATGGTATTCTTTTTTATTTCATGAAATTCCGACTTAATTTTACATGCTAACAACACTTAAAGAAAGAAGGGAGCTTACTAAGAGATTTTTCCTTACTAAGAGATTTTTCCAAGCTTTAAACTTCACTTTTCCTTCAATTTCTTGGCTACCAAACACTTCCTCAAGGTGTAGGAGCAATTTTTAGTGAAGGGACCTAAGGGTTTTGGGGTGAGAATGTGTTGGATTTCAAGCTAGAAGGCGAAGAAATGGAGGAGAGCTCCCAAAAATGGTGGTTCGGCCAAAATGGTGTCCAAGAAAGAAGATGACCCAATTTTGTTTCTTTTAATTTCTTTTTATCTCTTTTAAATGTGTTTGTCAACCTTTAATTGGTTAAAGGTTTTTAATTACATCACCATGACATCATGCTTTTGTCATTAATTAGATTTTATTTTATTTTCTTTCTTTTCCCATTTCTATTTCACACTTCATGATTTTAATTTATTCTTAGTTTTTTAATCTCTCCAATTTTAATTGACATTTAGGTCAAAATTCATTTCTGAGAGTGAAATGACCAAAATGCCCTTCATTGTGTTCATCGAGTTATAATTGTCTGTACCGATTAACTTAAATTTCGTTGTATCTCCTTGATATTTTCATTATCATTTAAATCTCATAAATTCTTCAATTAAGTCCCAAATAATTATTCCATAGGATTCCCCATGAGCTCAAGGTTGGCAACTGTCTTCATAGTCGCTTTCCATTAGGGTTACCTATCGCCGGAGCCTCAGCTCGTTTAACCTATTTACACTTCATTTCTTTTATTTTTCCTTAATTTTACTTAGTCTTTATCCAATCAATTTATATCTCCTTACTCTAGTGTAAGTGTAGTTCCAGATATCCTAACTGTCCGCCTAGACTTTAATCATCGAAACAGTGGAATGTGCAGACAACCTAAAGTGAGGGCATTACATGGATGATGGATGTAATGAAAAATTTTCTTTTATGTTATAAATTATAAGGTATTTTTTTATTTATTTTCCCACTTTATGTTGTGTGCCATTTGATTTATTTATACCTATTTTTTACATAATAGGGTACTAGTCAAACATTACCAAGACAAGATAAATCTCAGCTAAATTTTGCAACATTATCAAGCTTGGTATACAACTACATCTTAAAAATGTGCACAAACTCGTGTATTTACTAAGTTGAAGGAATTATTAAGATTTATTTATTATTTATTTTTTACATTTTGTAGGGTGAAGCAAATGCATCTAATAGCGAAGCGGCATCTCACATATCTAAGGTAAAAAGAAAGGTCGAATGCAGCAAGGAAACTTAAAATGAGAGGAGGCAAAGGCAAATGGAGCACATATGCCAAAAAAAAAAAACAAAGTCAACTAAAGATTGATGTTCTATTTTGAGTCTTTTTTTCATGTCTTTGAGAATGATTTGTTTTAGCTTATTTTGAGTAATTTGGATATATATTTTTTTAATAATTAGCAGGAGTTTTTGAATGATCTATTAGTGGGATATCTTAGTTGATTACTTTTTGCTATGGTTTTAGTAACACCACAAGTATATGTCATATTTGGGTATATATTTTGTAACACCCCATTGCTTAGCCTAGTATATTTCACTGTTCAGGTGACCGGTGTCGGTCCGGACAATTAAGGAGATTAGAGCCACATTTAAGACAACTTGAGAAGCCATAAACACAAATAATTAGTAATGTTTAATTAGTTAACTATAAATAAGAAAAACAGAACATAAGAGGTTAAACCAGCCGAGAGTCACAACGATGAGTGACCTCCTCGGGAACGACTGCGAAGTCATTTTAAACTCAAATTTCGAACTGTAAAAAGTGATGTTGTGGTCCTTAGGACCCTTATGAACACAGTGGAAAAGAGAAAATCACGAAAAAGAACTGTTAAGTCAGTTAAATAATTAGGTCAGGGAACCGGAAGAAATATTGGATTATTTGCAAACCGGGATCTTATGAACACAATGGAAAAGAGAAAATCACGAAAAAGAACTGTTAAGTCAGTTAAATAATTAGGTCAGGGAACCGGAAGAAATATTGGATTATTTGCAAACCGGGATGAACCGGCGAGGGGCAATTTGGTCAATTGACCCCGAGAGCTGACTCCTGACCTAACTGTCAAATAAAATCGGAGAAAAGAAAATTTCTAAATCAAGAATTAAATTAAAGAACTAATAAAAAAAATAAAAAAAAGAAAGAAGTTAGAAAAGTCAAAGGTGATGTCATAAAAGAATTAATTAAATGAATTATTAAATTTGGACTTTGTGGTCTTCCATAAGCAAAATAAAAAGAAAAGAAATTGGTTTTTTTTTTCTTCTTCATTTTCGTCAACCTTCATCTCCTCTCTCATCTCTCTCTTTTTCTTAACTCTCCATCTCCACAAACTCCATTAAAGCTCAATTTTGAGCTTGTATATCATAAAATTTCACTATAGAAAAATTAGCCACCATAGTTAAAGCTTATCTAGGCAACTTAGGAAGAAGACTACAAGAAGAAAGAAGGGCTAAGAGAGAGGTTTGAAGCTTTAAGTTGAGGTTAGTATGTTAAACTCCTTATTCTTCCATTTAAATGCATGTGTGATAATTGAAATGAGCTTAGAAATTATGAAATGAAATAAAAACATGGGAGAAGGACCAAACTGAAATTCGGGCAGCTTGAGAGGAGTATGATTTACATGAATTTGATGCATTAGAATAAGTTTAAAAGCTTTGATTAGTTGAATGGTTAAGGTTAAGTGCACTAGTTGTGATTTAATGCATGAGATGGAAGAGCTAGGGTTTGAATGTTAGGGTTTTGAGGCAAAATTTTGGAGAAATGCATAAATGATATGTTTAACCTATTGTGACATGAAATAATGGTCAATTATGACCAAATAAGTTGTGTGGGAATGGTAGGAAATTAAACCAAATTCGTAGGTGCTGACCAAACTCACTTTGAAGGACCAAAACTCAAATTTTACAATTCCCATTGATATGCCACCAATTGGAGATGAAAATAGACATAAAAGAGCACACTTTTCATTAAGGAACCATGGCCAAAAATTGGCCAAAACTTGGTGAAACAATTGACCAAAGTGAATTGATTGCAGGCTGCCACTGCACTAAACTGACCAAATGAATAGTAACTATTCATTTGGTCATAACTCGAGTTAGACAGGTCAAATTGACCTGAAATTTGGCCAGGGGTTAGAGGGCATATAGATCTAAAACTTTCATGAAGAAAATCACCCCAAATTATTCCATTAACCCATTCAAATTATTGAGCAAAGTTAGGTTACCAAACCTGCAACTCTGCAGAATTTTCAGTGAGCAGCAATGTTTGGATGGCTATAATTCCCTCTAGAAAACTCGGATTTAGGCGATTCTTGAACTGATGGAAACCTAAGACATAGTAGAACATTTCATATGAAGAAAGTGAGACCAAATTATGAACTTGACTTGATCAAATTATTGACCAAAGTTTGATCAAATTATTGACCAAATTTTGATCAAAATCTGCCAAAACCCAAAATACCAGTATGAACAGTACACGTGAACAGTAAACTTATTTTGGCCATAACTTGAGCTACAAAACTCCGATTGAGGTGATCCAAAAATGAGAATACACTTAAGACAATAAAGAACATTTTCTATGAAGGAAGTTTTGTTAAATTCCAACAGTAGATCGACCAATGGAATAGTACAACTTCGGAGAACCAAAACCGAAAATTGGCAATTTTGCCAAAATGACCTAAGCTTTAAACAAATAACCAAAACCAACAAGTTTGGTGACCAAAATGTGGTATGTGGGTGAAGTTGGAGTTCCCATACCTATTAAGCCTTAGAAAGTCAATAATTTGACTTGAATAGTGCAATGAATAGTAACCCGAAACACAAAATTTCGAGAACGTCGAATTTAACACGTTAGAGCTAGGTAAATGTGAAGTTAAGTTTATTTTGGATTTATTTTAAGTTTTAATACTGAAACATTGGAAAATTTCGTGTTTCAGTGGAAAAGAATACCGGGACAGAACCCGAGGAGTCGAGTCAAGGCCAACAGGCGACTCGTTTGAGGTTTGTGCACAACATATACTTTTATAATCATCTTTTGCATATCATTTAGAATAATATGAAATATCGAATTATGGCATTCTTATGATGTTTGATCTAAATTGTTGAAAGTTATTATGTATATTTGAAAAGACAATGTTTAGCAAATTGTTAAGATAAGTTTTGAAACCACAGTGTCATGACCACGTATTTGAACACCTCACTAGCACGACTAGTGGGGGTAATTAGTTTTGAATTTTGATTCCTTCTCTGGAGAAGTGTTGAGGTGTGCCAGTAGAAGAGGATGTGAATGGATATCCATATATTTGAGCTAGCTAGCCTTGTGATATGATTTCTCTTTAGCCTCTGGCTATTGAGATTCTATTTGTTTCGAATGGCGTGATCTAACTGTGGGTTTTATGAAATGTGTTTTGATACTTTGAAATGAACTTGGTTTACATGTAAAATCTCACAATGCATGATTGTATTTAATTTTCATGTTTAGCCAAATTTCGAATGAATATGCTTTAAGTTTTGCATAAAGATTATTTTAGTATATTGTGCACCACTGAGTCCTAGTACTCAGCGATAGCTTTTATTGCTGTCGCAGATACAGAGACTAGAGGAGCAGCAGACTGAGCTGCTGAGGTGTGTGAAGTCATCAGCTTGAAGCCTTCGGGTATAATTTATACCCTAACTGTAAATACTTCTTTTGATGTATATATTGCACATAAATGTATGGACATGTAAAAATGGGTCTTGAGCAGCTTGTACACAAATTTGTATGAAGTTTGTAATAAAGCTTAGTTTATGTTTCTTTTGATATAAATTTGTAAGGTTGTGTATAAATTATTTTGTTTTTAATGAAATATGAATGATATTGATTGACAATATTTTGAGAACTATTGAACTTGTGAATTTTGAGAAATTGACTGAGTTTAATTGTGAAACCGAAGTAGTGGTTGAGAAAAACTTTTAGAAGTGCTTTTTACAGGTATTCGAAGAACGGTTTTCTCAAAATATAGAGGAAACTCTGTCAAAATTTTTATAAAATTTGCGAAAAACTAAAATGGACAAAAAATATTAACTAGTTTTAATTTTAACCAAATGTTTTAAATGCCTATTAGAAAATGCTCACCACTTAACAAAAGTAAGAAAATTGATTTAAAAGCCCTTGTAGGGTACTTAATGAATTATCGGTAGGTGAAGTTCGGTAGTTCATTAGGTATTCTACGGGATCATGTTATGCCTTACAGAGGGGTAAGGTGTGACATATTTTGGTAGAGTTGGTATATTGACATGTCTTGATTTTGTAAAGCAATAATTTTTGTGCTTCAAATATTGAATCAAATGAATATATTATTGATTCAATGTTGAAGCATATCTTGATATGTGGAACAGGATTGTTATTGAACATTGATTGTTTATATCAATATATAAATATAATTTATTTCATATTAATTTTTGTTATTATTTACTTTAGATTTTGTTGATATTGTGAAGGATTTAATGAATTTTTATACCCTCTCATTTGTAGAGTAAAACTGAAATTTGATGACTTTGAGTTATTTTCTAAATATTTCAGTCCAAATGTATTAAAATTACATAATAGATTGGAATTACTATAAAAAATAATATAGTAAAAAAAATTATGTAGTGTCAACCCAAACAAGAGTTATCAAATATCATAATGATTATAACATTCCAAATGATTAAAATTACATAATTGATTAAATATATTAAGCAATATAAAGCAGTAATATCTTAACCCAAATTACATTACATATAAAGTTCTACCAAAATACACAAAATAGCCAACTACTAGTAAAATTTTGACCCATAACCCAACATTACTGACCAACTTTTATACTAAGCATAAAAGAAAATTCTTCCAATCACACACAACAATAAACATGCCACAACCATTTTCCACCTCTTATAATTTTTTTTAATCTCTTTCTTTTCAACATCTTCTCAAATTCCATCCTTTTGATTCGATTTAGCAGGCCAACTATGACAACATTTGCTTGCCTTGGAAATTTTGGATCAACCCACTCAAAATAATAACAACAATTGCTTGTTTGCAAAAAAATTGAAAAAAAAAATACATATCATAGCATTATTCATATAAAAAAACCTATAGTCCATATCATCATAGATACTTCTCTTACCCTAAAAGCCACATTAAAAAAATTTACTCATTATGACTACCCATATCATGCTGCTATAGAAAAAATTTTACCCAAGTATAGATCTGGATGAGAATTTCATTTCTACTTACCCCATAGTTTGTGCATCCATAGAACCTTCTTCTAGGGTGTGCATTGATCCATCATGTTGTTAATTTCACTTCTTCTTCACATCGGCAAAGAGGAATGCCATTGGGTGATAACCTTCTCCCATTAAACTGAGACATAATCAATGAAAGAAAGAAAAAAAAAAGCATAAAAATATCCTTCAACTACAAACCTGAAGAAAAAAAGATAGCAAAAGGAAACACGATTTCAACTTTTATTAGAAAGAGAGAGAGATGCGAAGGGCAAGGTATTCAAGATAAATAAAGTTGAGAAAGTAAGACTTAGATATTACATGGAGGAGAGAGAAAAGAGAAAAATGTTCTTAAGTTTTTATATTATTTATAATTTAAAAGTTTAGTACTATAAAAATAATTAACATTGATATCCCATTATAAATCTTATTCCAAAGGTAATTTAACTTAAATTGCAACTTTCTAGGCTTTTCTCATGTCTATTGTATTATAGATGGAAAAAGAGATTTGTTTAGCATAAGAATTATATATAAAAAAAAAATAGAGAAAAGAATTCCTATTTCATAAATTTTTTAAATTAAATATATAAAATTTTATTTTATTTTAAATTTATTTATTTTTCCTAATTTTATTTTAATATAAATTCTATTAATATCATGTAATATATATGCTATAAAAGAAATCAACTTTCTTCTTCTCTCTCTATTTTTTAGAGAAAAGCTTCTCTTTAAGAGGGTTTATTTTTTGGATTTTTCTTGTCTAACTCAATCTATCATGGATCCAAGATAAAAGATGTATGGTGCAACTTACCTATTAAATACATGGATCTTATGTATTTGTGTTTTGGATCCATGGTGGACTAAGTTTAGGTAAGAATTTTTTTTTTTTTTGAGGCCCCATCCTCTTCTTTTGGCCAGTTTCTTCGCCAGCTCCTACACCATTGGGGAAGGGGATGACCTCTTCCCTCATTCTAGGTTCTCCCTCTTGATCTCCAAGTTGGGCTGTAAATAGTTTTTTGGTAATGGGTTTTCCTACTGCAAGCCAGGATTCATGGGGAGGGATATGGAGACCTGCTTTATGCTTTTTTTTTTTTTTCCCTATGTGATGAGGAACCGGTTGCATCCATACCATACCAAGGACCTATCACTCAGTTAATGGCAAAGAAACTTCAAGGAATAGGATCCAAGCATGTGTCTATGGTCAATTTGATGGATACTTTCAGCCTTGGAGACAATTAGAGCAAAGAAGCTATTTTGGTGCAAGTGGTCGAACCACACTTAGGGCATGGGGCTGGTTCAGCTCAAGGGAGTTGAATCAAATGTGGAGGAGCTTCTTCACACACTTGGAACATGTTCTACCTACCTAGGATGTACATGGTTAGGTCCAAAGAGCAAATGAAGGTTGGTTTAATTTTTTGTCCAACTTAGAGCCCAAATAAGGAAAAAAGCTAAAATTCTATTTTTGGTAAAGCTAAAAAGAATTCAGATCTAACTTAGCTACATTTTCTGAACTAAAAATTAACCTTCCTCATTTGTTTGAATTAATATTCCTTATTTAGGTGTGTGTAAGTTTATTATCCATAGCTAGGACATATCCCTTGGTCATTATTTTGTATTGGCTGAACCTATGGCCTTTTAAAAACACTTATATTTTCTATTTTAGAGGCAAGAAAGAATTTCAGTTTTCTCTCCACCATTTGTGTGAGAATGAAGAGCTTCTAAGCCTTTATCCATAGTTCTTCTTAAAACTAGTTACCAAACTCCTTGGAAAATTAACCAATTTGCTAGGTTTTATCTTATATTCAAGATTGGCTCTCTAAGTTGAGGGAAGGTCTTGAATCTTTGATTACCAACCTATTATCTTTAATTGTTCATCCAAGTTAGTGAGAGGTTAAAGGTGCAGGTTAGTAATTCTTGGTTTTAGGGATGGCTTTTAAGCTTGAGCATCCTTGGTGGTTTGGCCAAAGTGAGGATGACTCATATCATTTGGTATTAGAGCTTAGGCTCTCGAAAACTAGGTTTTTCTTGTTATCTTTGTGTCAAAACTCCTTCTTCTTCTTCTATTGTGTTTTGAACTTAAAGGTTCTCCTTCAGGTCTTGTGCTTTTCTATTGTTTTTAATAAGTTCTTGATATATTCAAGGCTTAGTAATGAGGCTATTCTCAATACTACTAATCCTAGGGTATATTTGGAGTCTCTTTTATTTCTATCTTTGTTTTATTAGTTTATCCTATTTGTATTTCTTTCTACCTTAAAACCCATTTTTTTGAAACTTGTCATTTGCCTCCTTGTGAAAGTTTATGTGTTTGTGAAAGTTGAAATTTTCATTTGTGATTTGTGTTGCTGGAATAGTATATATATAAAAAAAAAAGAATAAAAAAAAAGCAAGAAAAGAAAAGAAGTTGAAAGAAAAACAAAGGAAAGAACAAAAGAAGTGAAGGGAACATATTTTGGTGAAGTTGCATTTTTTGGGTAGAAAGTTACATGACCTGGTTGTATTTTGCATAACCCATGCAATATTAGTGCAATTAATAACTTAGGGGCTATTTTTTATAGTTTAGGTACCAAAATATTTCAGAAGATTCTAAAATTTTATAGACTTGTTTTGCATACCAAATTAAGCCTTAATACTAATTTTAGTGCCAAAATTCCACCATTTACTTGGTGAACCCTATATAGCACCTAATAGGCTAATTTGGAGTCCAAAACTTGAAATTGAGTTGTTGGACCTACAAAGTTGAATTTTCTTCATCAAAATAGTGTCATTTGGTTGGCTTTAAATTAGTTTTCCAGAATTCTATCTTTTGGGAATACTTGTCATATAATTTAGAGTCTTTCATTTCTTGGATTCTACTGTCACAATACTTGTTTTAATGCATGTTTTGCTTGAATATGCTTTAAAACCTTAATTAAATTGTTGTTTTAGATGAATAAATTAGTTTTAATAAGAACTTAGAGGGCAGAATTGAGTGTAAACACTTGAGTGATTAAAAAATTGAGTGAACCTGTGAGGTTGTATTCTGTTTTACTAACCTTTTTGTGCAGGTATTAAAAATGTTACAATAACAAACTAGTGGACTTAATATGGACAATCCTTTTTACCAATAAGCACTTGTTTAACATTTGGAAAGAATTGGTAGATAGTTAAACACCCTAGCTTACTGAATTGAAAGAATTGAATAGAATAATGAGAATGGTAGACAAAATACAAATGAGGGACAAAATAGGGCTAAGGGACCTAGAGTAAACAATGCACCACCTATAGATGATTGGGAGGATGAAAATGATGATGATTTTGATGAAGAGGATGACCAGCACTCCATTACACATGAAGACCACCATAGACTAAGAGATAACAGAGGTAATAGGTGTAATGGCCTGGCCCATTGGCTAGTATTGTTCGCTTTGGCCTAGCCCATACTAGGCCTCATGGATTTGTCCCTTGGGCTTTTCAACCAAAAGTGCACTAACAAGTGTTCCAAGACCACCTAATTTAGCGCACTTTTGGGTGTAAAAGCCTAAAGGACAAATTCGTGAGGCCTAGTATGGGCTGAGCTAAAGCAGACAATACTAGCTAGTGGGCCGGGCTGTTATAATTGGCATCAGAGAACTCTGCGTGGCCTCTTGAGCAATGGTGGAGTAAACCTCAGCGAGGATGCTAAGTCCCAAAAGGGGGGGAGAAAGGTCCTTTAGGCAAATCCCACATCGGCAAGGCACGGGAGAGAACCTGGACTTAAATTGGGTGGTCTTGGAACACTGGTTAGCTTGTTTTTGGGTGTAAAAGCCCAAGGGACAAATTTGTGAGGCCTAGTATGGGCTGGGCCAAAGCAGACAATAGTAGCCAGTGGGCCAGGCCGTTACACTTTTCCTTAGAATCAGCCTTGGAATCACTAATTTCACCCTTTTACCAATTCAGTTTCCATGGAGCATTGTTGGCCGAATTTATACCTACACCCATTTTGAATGCTTTCTTCTTCTTTAATTGTCTTTCTATCTTGATTGCCCTATTTAACATTTCATCAAGCTTTACATAGTGTTGTAGCTCCACTATGTTGGCAATATCAAGATTCAGCTCCTTTCTCCCTATCCTCCTCTATATTAGCTCTTATCATAGCCATCTCCATCTCCTTGAAATATTCTTCCACACTTTTATTTCCTTGCACCAGCCCTTGTAACCTTTAGTGTAACTCCCTATAGTAATGTTGAGGTACAAAATTGTCCCTCATGATTTGCTTGATCTTAACCCAAGTTTTAAATCCCCTTATACTATTCTCCTTTTTTTATTGAGCAATTGATCCCACCAAACTATGGCATAATCTATAAACTCAACTACAACAAGCTTCACCTTCTTTTCCTCACTATAATTGCGATAATAAAAAATGAGCTCCACTTTTCTCTCTCACTCCAAATATGCATCTGGTGTGACACCCCTCACCCGACTACAGTGTAGCTGAGCAAGGCGTGTTACATTCGGTGCCGGAGCACCCTATTTTATCTTACTTTATTCCTTTAAAAATTTTGTTTTCGTTATATTTTAATATCAATTATCTTTCTATGGAGAAACTAGCGGAGTTTCCCCTATTTCTATTACCATTTGGCATATTTTACTAATCACCTGTTTGAAATTCAACAATATTTTCAAAATAAAATCTTATAATCATCTCATCAATTCGAATATCCTCTATATAATTCAATTTTACATTCATTTCCATACATTCCCATTCATTCTTAACTCATATGTGAAAATATTCAATCTTCATTAATTTACATGATATACAATTTAATCATAAATGAACTAACCGATTTATTAATTTACAATACATAAATATTACTTACAAATTCTTAGTTTACATTATAACATACAAAATATTTATAATATACAAAATATACAAAATGACTTATATGGGCCATATGTACATGCATTGATAAGGAGGTGACAACCTTGAATCCTTCTGACACTTTTATAGATATGGACTTCAAAATCCCAGTCTAATATCCACTGGGTTTTGCCTTCAGTACCTGCACGAAGGAAACAAATCCATCGCGCTAAGCATTTCTACTTAGTGGTGCAATAATATAACAAGAAATAATGTATACAAAAAAAAGAAAGAATTACATTATAACATACAAAATATTTATAATATACAAAATATACAAAATGACTTATATGGGCCATATGTACATGCATTGATAAGGAGGTGACAACCTTGAATCCTTCTGACACTTCTATAGATATGGACTTCAAAATCCCAGTCTAATATCCACTGGGTTTTGCCTTCAGTACCTGCACGAAGGAAACAAATCCATCGCGCTAAGCATTTCTACTTAGTGGTGCAATAATATAACAAGAAATAATGTATACAAAAAAAAAGAAAGAATCAAACATTCTAAATATTCAAGTATCAATTTGATTTAAAATGACATTTCTAGTATTAACTATCTTATATGCTAATTCGTTCCTCTTTGGAAGTACTGAGTTTATAGCCTTACAGCAATAATATTTAATATATATTTTATTCTAGGAGTATTGTATTTAAGGTCTCTCCACAATTCTGTAAATTGTATTTTTTTTTTATGTTTCTATTGCTAATCTCTTTTTCACATTTTATTTGATACTTTCTAATGTTTTTAATTGCTAATATGCTTAAATAATTTCAATAATTCACAATGCCCAGGTAACCTATAACAGGCTGACTAAACTGGATAACGAGTCATTGGCACTGGACACCGCGGTGCCTCAGGGCGTCATACCATGGGACGCGGAACGTCAACCACGTATGTAGTCAGTATGGCTAAAAAGCCATTATAACACATAATCAGGCATAAAAGCCATGAGTGCGGGCATAAAGCCATGAATATAGGCATAAAGCCTTTCGCAGTACTGCTAAAATAATACCCTATTGGCGTGTCAATCTATCCAATCTGACACAAGTATCTAGGCAATGCATGGGCACATAGTACCATTAAATGTTAATATATTGTGTTTTATGACTTCATTATTTCATGACAAATTCCATAATTTATACATTGATTTGATAATTCATATGATTACAATTCTTATCAATGGTTCTTATGCACCATTGTACTTAAAACATTCTTCTATATTTTAGGGTCACTCAAATTCAAAAATCACAATTCACTAATCATATTATATATTATCAATCATAATGGCTTCTTTAATTTCTTTTATTATTCCTTATGTTTTTGGGGTTACTATTCACACATTACTATTCACTCAATTTGTTAACTTTTTCATACATAATATGTATACAAATTATAGATACATAATTATACCACATTTTGGGTTTTAGATTTGTTGGTATTAATTGCCACTACCATTTCAAAGCTTATTTTATGTTATTCAAAATTTTCAGATTTCATGCCTTAAGTTTACTATTTCATTGGTCATTGTTACAGTAGAATTTTGACAAAACTTTCTTCATGAAAGTTATTCCTTTATGTGTCTTCTTTAATTACCTTTTTGAATCACTCCATTTGCAGTTTTTTTGCTCAAGTTATGGCCTAAATACCGTAACTGGTTCATTGACCCTTTCTGGATCCAGAACCAGGCAGATTCTGAAGTCCAATTTATTCTAATTATTTGGGTATGTTACAGTCATTTTTAGATCTAATATCCTTCATATGAGTTGTTACCTTATGTCTTAGGATCACTTAGGTTCAAGAATCATAATTTTTCTAGTTATTTAGAGTGAATTATTGCCAAATAACTGACCTGGACTCATGAACCCTGTGCCTTCAGGATTTCAGGTTTAGGTCAACATTTTGTATTCCCATTTTAGGGTTCTTGCACTCAAAATTTGAAGAAGGTTCTTGAATCAAAGTTGGAGTCCTAATTCTTAGGTTTCCAGAACAATTTGGTTCATCTCAATTGGAGTTTCCTAGTGGGAGATATGATCTAAATACTATTATAGGGTCAAGTGTCTATTTGGTTAAATTTCAGGATTTGGAATGCTAAATTTTCCTAGCAATCTCTTCAAGTTCCATAAGGTTCTGGGTTTTGGTCAAAACACCAAATTTGTATTTCTAGGTCTTACAGAAGTTTTGGCTTTAGTTTCACTGCATTTGCAGCTTTTTAGACCAAGTTATGACATTTTTTTCAAAACTGGTTAGGCTGGTCAATGTCCAGAATTTTCTGGTCAGTTTGGTTCTGGCAGTTTTATTGGACTAAATTTGGTTAACAATTTGATTAAGCTAGGGTCAGAACTGGGCTCTGAGTTCTTCATATAAAATGTTCTCCTATTTCTAAGCTTTCTAATGGTTCAAAATCAGGTCATTCTGACCTTCCTAGAGTGAGGTATAGCCATTTGAACATTTACTGTTCATATGGTCATTTTTCCAAGTCCAGCATATGGTTACCCGGATTCAAGCCAATTTTTAGTCATTTTGTGCTTGGTTTCTGGGCATGGTTTCTTCATGAAAAATGTTGCTTTAGGTCTTAAATTTCATCTCCAATTGGCCTCACACAAATTGGAGCTGTCTAGCTCTACTTGTGTTCATCTAAACACACTAGACTAATAGTTCCAGAATTCCCTGAATAAGAACAACACTCCCAATTTTCAATTCCACCCAACTTCCAAACTTCAATTCACATTATAGCACTTCTAATAGTCAATAATCAATCTCAACATCATCAAATTCAAGTCACAACACAAAATTCCAAATTTTAGCAAACCCTAAATCAACTTGCATAAATTTTAAATTCCAAGAGAATTTCTATCACTAACCTTATTCTTCTAGCTCCAAGCAACCTTCAATCAACCCAACACTTGATTCACCTCTTTGGGGCTGCCAACCAGATTTTCCTTTCACTTTTCTTCCACTTTCCTTGGGTTTTATGGCTGGCTATGGAGGTTTATCAAGGCTGCCAACTATTTTTGTGAAGGAAGGTAATTGTTTGGAAGCTTGAAATGGTGTTTTAATGATAAGAAAATGAAAGAATTTGAGAGGAAAATGGAGAATATAGGGTTGGACGAGAGAATGGCTGGAGAAGAAGATGGCTTTTTCATTTTTTTTGATTCATTTATCTCATTTTTATTTGTTTATTAATTTGTTTGTCTCATAGTGATTGGTGGAGAGTTTTTAATGACATCATAATGATGTCATAATTTGAATTTTATTTCATTTTCTTTTCTTTTCTTTTCTACTCATTTTTAATTTAATTTTTAGTAATATTTATTCATATTTTTTATTATAATAATTATTTACTTAACTGGACAAGTTGGTCAAAAATCATCTCTGAAGACGAAACGACCAAAATGCCCTCCGTTTGGCTTAAGGAGCCAAAATCGTCTATAGCGATTGATAAAATTTTCTAAGTACTTTCTTAGCATTCTAACGCCATCGAAACCTCAATGACTCTTATCTGGAATCCCAAAAACTATTTTATGAATTTTCGCCTAGGTTTAGGGCTCCTAGCTGTGAACATCGCAACTTCCCACTGGGTTACCTATCGCTAGAGTACTGGTGAGGCAAACCTTAGCGAGGACGCTGAGTCCTGAAAGGGGGGGAGAAAGGTCCCTTAGGCAAATCCCACATCGGCAAAGCACGGCGATGGTCTTGGGTTCAATAAATAAGAAAATATAAAATGGGGGAACTAATCACTAGAGGCACCTTTTGGTGCAATGGCCTGGAGAGTTAGAAGAACTCAAGGGTTAAGCGTGCTCGCTTGAGAGAAATCCTAGGATAGGTGACCTCCTGGGAAGTTATTCACTCCACCTTTGGGATAAATCCGTGAGGCCTAGTATGGGTTGGGCCAAAGTGGATAATACTAGCTAGTGGGCCAGGCCATTACAATTGGTATCAGAGCACTCTGCGTGGCCTCTTGAGCGATGGTGGGGCAAACATCAATGAGGAAGCTGAGTCCTAAAAGGGGGGGAGAGAGGTCCCTTAGGCAAATCCCATATCGGCAAAGCACGGGAGAGATCCTGGACTTAAATTAGGTGGTCTTGGAACACTGGTTAGCGCGCGGGCCATTACAAAAAGAAAGAGGAGACTAGTTGTAGAGAAAGGCTTAGTGTGAGTGAGAAAGGCAAGGGGCTAAAAACCTTTAATGGGAGAACTAGGGATATACAATGTTTTAGGCGCCTAGGAAAGGGAAATTATGCATCTCAATGTCCTAACAAAAGGGTGATGGTGATGAGGCCGAATGGGGAGATTGAATCAGAAGATGATGATATTGATGATGTTAATACTAGTGAGAGCATGCCACCCTCAGAGGATGCTAGTGATGTGGAGCATGTCGTGCCTTGAGTGCACATCTCAAGGAAAATAGAGGTCATGAACTATAATGGGAGAATATCTTCCATACTTGGTGTTTGGTGAAGGATAAAGTGTATAGCATGGTCATTGATAATGGGAGTTGTGTGAATGTGGCTAGTACCTTACTAGTGGACAAGCTTGAGTTACCTACTACCAAGCATCCTAAACCATACAGATTACATTGGCTAATTGATACTAATGAAGTTAAGGTGAAAAACAAGTGATGTTTTCTTTCTCCATTAGTAGATATAAGGATGAAGTGTTGTGTGAGGTAGTTCCTACACATGTTGGTCATATCTTACTTGGGAGACCTTAGCAATTTGATAGAAAGGTGACACTTAATGGATACAAGAATAGGTACTCCTTTGACTTTGAAGGCCAAAAGGTGACACTTGCACCTTTAACAACAATGGAAGCCTTTAAGGATTAGAAAAGAGTACAAATGGCCATGGAAGAGAAAATGCAAATAGAGGCCAAGCAAAAAGAGATATAGAGAAAAGAAAAAGAAAGAAGAGAATAAAAGGAAAAAGAAAGAGTGACAAGAGAGAAAGAAAAAGAGAGAAAAAAGAGAGGGTACACAAAAGGAGAGGGCTCAGGACAAAAGGGGAGCCTTGAGGAGAGTGGAGAGAAGAAAGTGAGTTTGCTAGCTAGGGGGAAAGATGTGAGGCAAGCAAGCCTATTCTTCAAATAGGTTGATTCTACTCTTGCTTTGCAAGGGTGCTTTTCTTAACTTTTCTGACCTTGACCCTCTTGTTCCTAGTGTTGCACTGTCTTTGTTGCAGGAATTTGATGATGTCTTTCTAGAAGAGGTACTTAGGGTGTTGCCACCCATTAGAGGAATAGAACATCAGATTGATTTTGTATCTAAAGCTATAATTCCAAACTAGCCATCACATAGAACCAATCCTTAAAAGGCTAAGGAGTTGCAAAGGTAAGTGGATGAGCTACTTGCAAAGGGTCATGTTAGGGAGAGCATGAGCATACTGTACCTGTGCTTTTAGTGCCCAAAAAGGAAGGATCAATGCACATGTGTGTGGATTGTCGTGCCATTAATAAGATTACTATAAAGTATAGACATTTTATCCCTAAACTTGATGACATGCTTAATGAATTATATGGTGCATGCATATTCTCTAAAATTAATCTTAAAAGTGGATATCATCATATTAGGATGAGATTAGGAGATGAATGGAAAACAGCTTTAAAGACTCAATATGGCTTTTATGAATAGTTAGTTATGCCATTTGGCTTGACTAATGCACCTAGCGCTTTTATGAGGTTGATGAATCATGTCTTATGTGCCTTTCTTGGAAAATTTGTGGTTGTATATTTTGATGAAATTTTAGTATATAGCCGCACCTTAGAAGTTATTTAATGTATTTAAGACATGTGTTTGAAGTGCTTAGGAAAGAAAAGTTATATGCCAATTTGCAAAAGTGCACATTTTGCATGGATAAAGTTTTATTTTTGGGTTTTGTAGTGAGTGAGAAAGGAAGTAAGGTTGATGAGAATAAGGTGAAAGTCATTAGGGATTGGCCTACACCTAAATCCATGATTGAAGTGAGGAGCTTTTTATGGGCTTGCAAGTTTCTATAGGTAGTTTGTTAGGGATTTAATTACCATAGCTGCACCATTAAATGAGGTTGTAAAGAAAAACATTGGGTTTCAGTGGGATGAGGAACAAGAGCATGCATTTAGATTACTTAAGGAGAAATTGTGTTCTACACCTTTACTTGCTTTACTTGACTTTTCTAAAACTTTTAAAGTTGAGTGTGATGCTTCTAGAGTCGGTATAAGTGCTACTTTAATGCAGGAAAAGAGGCTAATTGCCTACTTCAGCAAGAATCTAAGTGGAGCTACCTTGAACTACTCCACTTATGATAAGAAGATGTATGCTTTGGTGAGGGCACTTGAGACTTGGCAGCACTACTTATCGCCAAAGGAGTTTGTTATTCATAGTGACCATGAGTCACTTAAGTACTTGAAGGGGCAAAACAAGCTCAATAAGTGCCATGCTAAATGGAATGAATTAATTAAAGCTTTCCCATATGTGATCCAATACAAGCAAGGCAAGCAGAATGTTAAAGTTAATTCTTTATCTAGGAGGTCTTCCACAATCTCTATGCTTGATGCTAGACTTTTAAGATTTGAACACATTAAGGAATTATATGAGCATATTCTGATTTTGCACAAGCCAATGGCCATTTGTTTAGGGAAAAACAACTATGTGTGTCGAATTGCTCTCTAAGAGAGTTGCTTGTTAGAGAGCCACATGGGGGAGGGCTAATGGGACATTTTGGGGTTGCCAAGACCCTAGAAATTTTGAAAAAGCATATTTATTGGCTACACATGAGGAGAGATGTATAGAAAATGTGCTAGATGTGTAACATGAATGAAAGCCAAATCTAAAGTTAGGTCACATGGTCTTTACATGCCATTAAGTGTTTCTAGTGAGCCTTGGGTAGATTTGTCTATAGATTTTATTTTGGGCTTACCTAGGACAAAGAGGGGACATGATAGTTTGCTTATTGTGGTGGACTGATTCTCCAAAATGGTGCACTTTATTATATGCCATAGAACTGATAATGCCATATATGTTGCTGATTTGTTCTTTAAGGAAGTTGTGAGATTGCATGGTATTCTCAGGATAATTATGAGTGATAGGGTCGTCAAGTTCTTAAGACATTTTTGGAAAGCATTGTGAGGAAATTAGGGATAAAACTTTGCTTCTCCACCACTTTCCATCCACAAACAGATGGGCAAATAGAAGTGGTCAACAAAAACATGGGTACTCTTTTTCGTGCCATGATCAAGTAAAACTTGAAAGCTTAGGAAGAATGCACGCCATTTACAGAATTTGCATATAATAAGTCCATGCATTCATCTACTGGTTTTTCATCCTTTGAGCTTGATTATGGTTTTAATCTTCTAACTCTATTAGATTTGTTGCCTTTGCCAACTAATAAATTTCTTAGTTTGGATGGTAAAAAGAAAGCTAAAATGGTGAAGCAATTGCATCAAAAAGCAAAGCAATAAATGAAGAAGGTGAATAAGAGGAGCGTGGCCCAAGCTAATAAGGGAAGAAAGAAAATGGCGTTCCAACTAGGTGATCTTGTATGGGTCCATTTGAGGAAGGAGAGGTTTCCTATACAAAGGAAATCAAACTTCAGCTTAGGAGTGATGGACCTTTTGAAGTGCTAGAAAGGATTAATGACAATGCATACAAGATCAATCTTTTAGGTGAATATGGGGTAAGTGCTACATTTAATGTGACTAATCTTGCTATTTTCTATATAAATAATAAAAATTCGAGGACAAATTCTTTCGAAGAGAGAAAGGATGTTGAGGAGCCGATTGCAACCATACCATACCAAGGACCTATCACTCAGTCAATGGCAAACAAACTTCAAGGATTAATGACAATACATACAAGATCAATCTTCCAGGTGAATATGGTGTAAGTTCTACATTTAATGTGACTGATCTTGCTATTTTCTATACAGATAATAAAAATTTGAGGACGAATTCTTTCGAAGAGGGAGAGGATGTTGAGGAGCCGATTATAGCCATACCATACCAAGGACCTATCACTCAGTCAATGGCAAACAAACTTCAAGGAATAGTATCTAAGCACTTGTCTATGCTCAATTTGATGGATACTTTCAGCCTTGAAGATAATTGGAGCAAAGAAGCTATTTTGGTGTAAGTGGCCGAACCATACTTAGGGCATGGGGTTGGTTTAGTTCAAGTGAGTTGAATGAGATGTGGGAGACTTCTTCACACATGGCACATGTTCTACCTACTTAGAATGTTCATGGCTTGGTCCAAAGAGCAAAGGAAGGCTTATTTAATTTTTTGTCCAATTTAGAGTCCACATAAGGAAAAAGCTGGAATTCTATTTTTAGTAAAGTTAGAAAGAAGACAGGTCTAACCTAGCTGCATTTTCTGAACTGAAAATTGAGTTTTCCTCATTTGTTTGAATTAATATTCCTTATTTGGATGTGTGTAAGTTTATTATCCATAGCTAGGACATATCCCTTGTTCATTATTTTGCATTGGCTAAACCTATGGCCTTTTAAAAATAATTATATTTTCTGTTTCAGAGGCAAGAAGGAATTTTAGTTTTCTCTCCTCCATTGTGTGAGAATGAAGAGCTTCTAAGCCTTCATCCATAGTTCTTCTTAGAACTAGTTACCAAACTCCTTGCAAAATTAACCAATTTGCTAGATTTTATCTTATATTTAAGATTGTCTCTCCAAGTTGGGGGAATGTCTTGAATATTTGATTGCCAACCTTGTTATCTTTAATTGTTCATCCATGTTGGTGAGAGTTTGAAGGTGCAGGTTGGTGATTCTTGATTTTGGGAACGGTCCTTGAGTTTGAGCTTCCTTGGTGGTTCGGCCAAAGTGAGGACTACTCATATCACTATGTGTTGTTTTTCTTATGGGTTTATTAAAGAGATTCTGCTCTAGGGGTTATTGGCAAGTAGGCATCTCTAGGGAAACTCCCAATGCTAGCTTTGGTCTCTAGTCCCTCTGGCTATAAGAGATTAAGATTGCCAGGAACTCTGTTTTACTGTCCCATAAAGCATTTGTGGTTGGTTTTCTATCTTTAATTGAGCAGCAGGTTTGGAACGATGCTTGGTAACAGGGGCTTCTCCTTGGCCTCAATCGGGCCTTGCATGTAGCTAAAGAGAGTTCCTTGCTTTTTCTTCTATGGTGATGAAATCATTCCTAGCCATTGATGTTTGATGCTGTAAGTGATTCTGGCAAGGTTACTTTTTTTGCAATCTAGGTCAACCCATGACTTTAGGATTTCTTCTATTTTAGGCGATGAGCCTTGCTTTGTGTGGGCTTTAGGTGGTGTGTTATTTATAGGGGATCTGCCTTGAGCCTCATTTGATAATATATAACAAAAGCAAATGCATTGTTTAAGCAGATACAGTGTTCTAAGACAAAAAAACACAAAACAACCTATTTATATTTATCTGGTTAAAATTAAAAATATTTGGGATATTTATTTGATTAACTAATTTCCTTCAATATGAAAAATATTTTTTTTATCAAACCTTTAATACAAATTTCAAAATTTAATGTGACTTAATAAAATTTTAGACAATTATCTCTAATTGAATTAAAAAAAAAATAATTAAAATTTGAATTCAAAAGGTTATTATTATTGTAGACACAATATTTTGGCCAATCTCCAGAGGCATAACTCGTGTAATCAAATGTACACTTTTGCAATTAAGGTGATCTTCCTTATAGATGTTTATCCAATCTCAATCAGTTTCTTGATCTCAGGTAGATCTCTCCGAACTGGTCACCTCCCAGACAATAAATTCCAAGCTAATTCGATCTCATGTACGTTCAAGCCAAATGTTTCTGATCTCTCCGTCTACTCGGCTAGTTTAGATTAATCTTCAGAGCATCTGATTTTGTATCTTGTTTTTTGATCTCTTTGTGTTCATGAGTCCAAATTCCGAGATGTTTTGTGATCAGTTAATTCACTCGAAGTATTCAAGTATTTAACCAACTTAATGTTTTAACCGATCTCTAAATAAGTAATGTTGAACTTAATAAAATCAGACTGGGATCAGTTCTCAAATCAGTTTTTATGTCTTTCAAGTTTTAATCGATTTTCGGTCACAAGGTTTTCAGATCTCACATTCGTGATTAATATCATCCGATCTCTTTGAGCAGTCATGTTTTATGATCGACAACCAATCTTAGGTTCCGTGTTCGAGCTTGTCCTATCAATTGGGAGTTGATTCAGTACTCAATACATAGTTTGATATTTTCCGATCTCATCAAGAATTGTTCACAAAAAGGAAAAATTTTAGAGTCCATTTCAAGAAATAAAATATACAAGTCATTCAGTAAGAGGGTCTTCCCTAGCCTGCTCCTTGGTTACATTTTCAATGTTCTCTCCCTCCTTTAAATGAGGGGTTATGGTACCTAGTACCCTATGTTTTAACTAATTAAGTGTTTATAAGAAAATAGAATCTCTGTAGATTTCCTCCTTAAGGTATTAGAGGATAGTTTGTAGCTAAATAGAGGAAAGGACAATGACTGCAAGTTAGCAAAAATAAGTCATGGAATATCAATAGATAGAAGGAAATATAGAAATGAAAATTTGAATAGTTGGTTTAGATGTAACAGGAGAGAAATTCGAATGGCAGTGGAAGTGCTAATCAGAGTGGTCAAAAGATTAATTCTGAGCAGTACAAAGATGAAGATGACATAGTAGAGACACTGAAAGGAATAGTTATCTAGCATAGCTATCAGGTCAAGAAGAAGAATGGAGCTAAGGAATAAAGTAATCAAGGTTCTATTTTGGGTAAGAAAAAAGAGATGAATTAAAGAGCAAACTGAATAGCTAAGAATAAGACAAGATTAGGAAAATCAAAGTGAGATATAAGGTATATAAAGCACCACCCTGAGCAAGGTAAACAAGGTGAACAGAGAGGTAATATTAGAAAGCCTAGAATGAGATTACATGAGTGAGGATAGCTGTCAAGATATAGAATCCAGAAGTGTAAGACTTAGAGCATGTCATAGTTCAGGTAGTGTCAGGAGCCAAAACATGGAGTTCAAGGTTGCAGGATATGAATCAAACTCTATCTATTCCTGTTCCCAAGATGGAGTAGGTAGCAAAGGGACAAGATCCATTTAGACTTCTAACAGTGTGAGGAAAGTTAGCTGAGGAATGCAACTAGAGCAAGGAAAAGTTATAGGATATGCAATGGCGTCTTGAATTGTCCTATCAGGCAAAGGAGTGAATTAAAAAATAGTAAGTTAAATAAAAGTAAACATAATGGTTCAAATAGGCATGACGAACAAAGAGGATAGTGGAAAACAGCACATAGGCTTAGGGCTTGAGTAAAGTTGGTGAGATAGCAATTATGGGGTTTGCGATCAAGGACTAGGTAAGCATTTTCAATATGACCAATAGGGTCACTTTATAGGAAACATGAATGAGTGGCAGAACGATAGAAGGATTGTTACAGTTGATATCTTATAGAAAGAGATGATGAAATTTCAAGAAGAATACTACATAAGCAAGGGAAATTGTGTTGAGATCCAGTATTTAAGAATTTGATAGGAGCCAGTCCATACACATTCTCCTTAAAAGGAAATGACAATAAGTGCGTACCTAATATTAAGTATGAAAGGACGATCAGAGTAGTGACAGAAGTTAAATCGAGTTAGTCACCAGGGCTTGCAACCCTCTTGAACTATAAGCTAAAAGAAGTACTATTTATGGATGAGTTTCAGTTGATGAAATTATTGCTAATGGGTGAATTTGAGGCTGAAGTTTGGAGAGCCGTGGGAAGTATATGTGGTTATATTAAGGAGAATGAACACGTGAAATATCTTATCTAGAATTATAGCATAGCACACATTTCCCACAGCCATGTTAGTTCAGGTAGAACTTATAGTTTCAAAGGCTCCTATCTAACCATGATGAGCGATTCCTATAAAGGGTAGTAGTGAATAATAATGTTCTAATAGTTAAGTTGGAAAAAGAGATATAAGAAGAATTTTTTATGGTCAATTATAAGTGTTACATAATATGAAGGATGTGCTGATAGGAGCCAATCATAAGGTTAGAAGTCCAGAAGTAATGAAACTAGTAATCAAGATAGGACTAAAAAATAAAAAGAAGGATGAAGTTGATGATGGGATGGATATCCTTAAAGGAAAAAGGTATAAGGGTAAGAGAGGAAAAAGGTTAAAGAATAAGTACAGTAGGTTGGAAAAATATCAACAATAACAGAAAAAGGAAAAAAGAAGTGGATAAGATCCAAAGGACAGGAGGAAAGCTCAGTAGAGTTGGCTACAATGACGAAAATAAGGAGGAATAAGTATGCTAAGGACACACTAAGGGATATTTAAAACAAGTTATGGTGAGATGATAGATTAAATGAGTAGTGGAGCCTCGATCTAGGTGCCAATGAGTCAAAAAGTACATTATATAATAAGAAGCTTTAGGAAGCAGTCAAGATACTTCCATTCTAGAGAAGGAGTGGAAAATGATAAGGTCACGTTAATTGGGTTGTCAGGGAATGCAAACACTTGTCATATAGGAAAAGAAACTCAGTTCACTTTCCAATATTGATAGATGGTGTAGGGTACACTTGGCATTTAAATGGAATTCTATATGACTAGTTACATAAGATTGACAGAAGTTGGTCTAAGGACCTTAGTAATGACACAAAGTAGATTGGAAATTCTAAGTATTATAGGAGATGAGAAGATGCATAGGTGTTGACCATTGATATCATAGGACAAGTAAAGATTTCGAATGAGATGCATATGATAGGTGCTACAGGAAAGCATCTCATATGATACTATAGGATAAGGAACATAAGTTATGTCTTTGGGAAGCAAAGATTATTGAAATAGAGGAATGGGGATTGAAGTCACTAAGAAACACATTAGGGTGTAATGAAAGTGAGATAAATGCCAAAGTTGATTGAAGTTATGAGATATCAAGTCAAGCATAGTGGAGTTATAATGAGTACTAGAGATGTTAGAAAAAGGTAAACGAGTAGTCAAATGTGATGGTTTAGTCTCATAAAGAGGAAGATAACTAACATACTACAACAGGGGCAGATAGATGTAAAATGTTTTTAACCATCAATGCAGATCCAAGGCAGAAAGATGTAGAATTCACAATGGGTGACTATGTGTTCTTGAAGGTTTCTCCTATAAAAGGGGTTATGAGATTTGGAAAGAAAGGTATGTTTGCACCCTGTTATATAGGACCTTTTGAGATCACGAACAGAGTGGGAGCAGTTGCCTATTAGTTAGAGCTGCTACCAAACCTTTCTCATGTCTACCCAGTATTCCACTTGTCCATGCTTAGGAATTATGTTCTCGATCCTTCTCATGTGCTGCAACCAGACATAATGGAGTTAAATGAGAATTTGATCTTTAAGGAGCAACCAGTAGCCATAGTAGACTATTAGAAGAAACAGCTTCACTCAAGACAGATCCCTATGGTTAGTTATGTGGAGTCAATCTGTGGAGGAATGCACTTAGGAGTCAGTGTGGGATATGCGCAACAAGTACTCATAAGTTTGATATGTAACTCTGTGTCATTATTCTACCTTGTGTAAAATTCAAGGACGAATTTTCTGTAAGGGGGGAAGAATGCAACACCCCAAATTTTTAAATATGTAACACCCTAAAATTTTAAATAATTATTTTATGTATAGTTATATAATTTTTGACTGGTTTTGCGGGCCTAAGAGAGGCAGTATGATGTTGTTGTGATGTAGGCTTGAGGCTATTGGATTTAGAAGTGTTGTTTGAGTTGCCTTACAAGTTGGGTAAGTCCTAGGTATAGGGGACACTTTACCAGATTTCCAGCATAAATTAGGACCTCTTTTGTCTCTTTAAAATCTTATTTTAAAATTAGTACTAATAAATTTATAATATAATTGTTTAGGTGATCAAGGTCAACTATCCTCCTCCACTCAGCTGCTACAGTAGCTTCTGGATAATCTGTAAGTAGATATTGATTTTATTTACAATTTCAATATTATTATATATGCAAGACATGCTCGTGCATCACATATAAATATATGTATATAGTTAAATATTAGGTACGCTCTATGTTCAAATTTCTTTTTTGAAAAATAGATGTGAATGTCACATTAAGGTAATTTAGAGCTGTTTGCGTGCATCGGCGTACGGGTGTTGTGGTGTGATGGATATGGGTAGAATGGGTAAATTAGCTTGAGCTCGTCTCGCTTGGGGCTCAGACTTTTTTGAGAAAGTCAGGGTGAATACGGCTTGAGTTGATCTCGCTAACCCCCACATTTGGATTATTAAGCGAAAGTCCAGCTCGCGCTGGCAGGCCTTGGATTAAGAGAGCTGTATAGGGGATCAACTCTCATATGTATATATCTATTGTGATGTATTGGTGTGTGTAAGTGCTCCAAATTATTCTTTATGCGAATATTGCTTGAAATTGGTGAAATTGCTTATCGGTGTTGCATTTCATCCTTAGGGATGTATTAGAGCTAGAAAGTTATAGAAATTGTTTTTAAAATTAATATCTTACTCTATGAGTCGAATGCTCACTCTTGTTCATCCTATTTTTCCTGGCTATAGGAGGAGTTCTTTTTCAAAAATACCTACTTCCTTAATCGCAGGTTTATTAGTAGTTATGTATTTGTATTGCTATCTTCTAAATTTGTAATCTATGACTCCGCATGTGTTAATAGTAGTGTTAATCTTGTCTAGTACTATAAGTTATGTATTTTTATTAGTATCATCTAAATTTTTAATCTAGGACTCCGCATGTGTTAATAGTAATATTAATCTTGTAAGGTACTATGTTAATTAAGTTTTTTAGTATTAATAAAAGAAAATTTTTGTGATATTTAAACATTTGTAAATGATGGTATCAGGGTTGAGCTAGGCTCTCATGGCTTTAGCTTTTGATGGTTATCGAGTTAGGTTGACCCGAATTAAAAATGTAATATTTTATTTTACTTTATTTTATTTTATACGTTGGGCCTCAGTTTTGGGACCTGATTATGGATTTGGGAATAGCAAGTCTTACAAAGGGCCTTGAGACCTTTATGCCGGCCTAGGTTCTAGTGTCGGTCCAGCCCGTGGGATTGGGTCGTGATAGTAGCTTTACAAAATAGGTGCATTTATAAACAATATGATTCTTTCATTCATCCAGACAAAATAGGTGCATCTGCACCTTTACATAAGTAACTTTACATCATTTAGCTAATTTGAATTACATAACACTAACACTAAATTCTGCCAACCAAATTAAAGCTATCAAGTTCAAATACCACATTTCAAGTCCTAATAGCTACTAAGATTGAATTTTATCTTGCATATTACAAAAATACAGATAATCACAAACAACCACTTCAACATTGAAGCTTTGGACCTCCTCTTTTCTTCCTCATATTCTTTCAGCCTCTATAAGAATCCCACTATGACATGCTTGGCATGATTATGAATAAAGGAGTCCAACTATTAGAAGAAATTACAAGCCCTTCATCCCATAGAAGTCGCCCCCAAATATTTATCAATCCATCAGCAAACAATAAAATAAATTGAACCAAAAGGCAAATAAGATGCACTTATCGCGTAAATTATATAAATGGTACCTCAACTTAGAAGTATTAACAGTAAGGTACTAAACTCCACTTTGTAACAGAAAACCATCTGATTTTTAATTTAAGTAATATAAAACTCCCTTGTGACCTTCAGTAACTGGCTTCTAGATTATTTATGTTGGCGTAACATTTATCAAATTGAAAAATTATATTTTCATGGATTTTTTAGTTTCATATAAATAGGATTTGGGTTATTAAAGTGTCGATATATGCAATTTGAATTGTTAAAACTATGGGCAAATGGAGAGCAAAATTAATTTTTTTTTTTCCTAATAAGTGTTAAATTAACAGAAAGAAAATATAATTTTTAATGTGACAAGTGTCTTGTCAATAAAAATAACTTAGAAATTAGCTAATGAATATCACAACGGGGGTTTTATACTGCTTAATTAAAGATTAGAGGTTTTGTGCTACAAATTAAAGTTTACATATCTTATTATTATATACTCCTAAGCTGAGATACCATCTATATAATGTGCCCTTCACTTATCCCATATGGTCTACACCAAAAAAACCTCCTTCCTATTTTTTTTTTTTTTTTCAGTCCATAAAGCCCTTAGCACAGCAACGGAGCCACAGTGGCATAAGGGGAAGCATAATCATTTGGCGAATTATCCATTTTTCTTCAATAAAACAATGGGAATAAACAACAAAAAGAGCAATTCAAATTGATTACCTAGATTTGAAGCAAAGGGCAAATTCGTGTTACCATTAATTGAAGAATGGCCTTGATTTGAAGCAACGATATTTGTGTTATCTAGGTTTGAAGCAACAGGAAGAGCAAATAAAAAAAATGGGAGCAGATTGATTGAAGCTGAATAAAGAACTGGCAATTTCAACGATTTTGCTCTCCATTTTAAATCCTAAGAGAGAGAAACTGGCCATTATTTAAAAAAAAAATTCCACGTCTGCATACTTCTATTCAATAACATTAAATGACATGTGCTTCGATGTGTGATCCACACTCGTATATTGACTAGACAAAATTGTATTCAATTGGTTTACTTTTTTAAATTAAAGAGGCAAATTGACTTTTGGTTGAAAGTTCAGGGGGTGGGATGGGCTTTTTACCATTAATAGCATTACAATATGCTTACTATAACATGATTACAGTGTAAAATGTACAAGAAAAAGAAGCCCACACGATTTATATTATTTTTGAGCTAATAAGGGTGAGTTACTTTTTGGATTAGGATTAAGGTCATAACAGTTCATGAATAGCCCATATTATAGAGCTGATAGAAAAGCTAACTGATGTGTGTTCTATCAACTATTAGTTACCTTTTTGCAGCATTTATCAAATAATTTGGTTCAATTATTTAGATACCTATAATGGTAGCTGCATCTAGGGATGGCAATTAATTGGATTTTTATGGGTACTCGACCTGATAAAATCCTAATATGATGGGTTTGGGTTGTATGTAATTGGGTTTGGGATGGTTTTAGGTTTGAGGAATAATACCTATTATGAGTTCATGTTGGGTTCAGGTTTTATATGTTGAATATTCGTTACTCAAACCCATTTATATAAATGATTAACTAAATAAAAAATATATTTTTTTATAATAATATTTATAAGTTTTTATATATTTTTTATTTTAAAAAAAATAGAATATAAATATTTTTATGGAATGTAAATTATTAATTAAAATATATAAAATTAAACGGGTTTGAGTACTTTTTGAGTAATAATAATAGAGTTTAGGACGAGTTCAGGTAATTGAGAATAATGAGTTTGGGTTTTAAGAATGTTAATTGGATTAGAGTTCGGATAAGGTGATTATACCCTATTTGTTGCATCCCTAACTGCTGCTATCATCCCTAGCTGCATCCACAGCTGAGCCAAGTATCTCCTAAGGATTGTTGTCAAAGGTAATGAAATGAAATAAAATGAGCCAGGCATTGAAATAAGAAAATAGAAAAATTCAGAATATATTATGCAATAAGTTCTTATAAAATGCTTTACCCATTTTGCCAGGCGTTTGATTGAATTGAAAATGCAAGTTAAAGGAGTGTGAAGAAAGATTTGAAAGCAATGTAAATCGAGGTAGAGTCAATTTTAAGGAAATGGGAGGCTAACAGGTAATATTTATATTTCAATTCTAACTAGCCTTTTTACCTGCACATTGTGTGATTGATTTTTTTATTTTATTTTACTAATATAATTTAATATTTATTTTTATATTTTTAAAATCAGATTAAAATTTTGTTAATATTAAAATTTTAATTAATTATGTTAAATGCAAATTAAATTTTATTAAAATTTTAAACATTGGGATCATTAACCTCGCCACTGGGTAATAAGTGACATCAATAGAATTCTCATGGACAATTCTACTTTTATTACCTTGTCTTTGGATAAATGTATTTTTTTAATCTAATACCAATAATTATTAGAATAAAATTATTAAGTAAACTATTATCTAATACTAATAATTAAATTTATAATTAAAAAGGATAAGTTAAAATAATATTTTAAATTCAATTAGGTCTTATCTAATAAAACTAATTTTACTTTTAAAATGAAATTTTAAATATTTTATATTTTCAAATAAAATTTACTTTTTTAATTATGTCCATTGTTAATTAATGGTGGAAATACTTGTCAAAAGTTGATTGATGTAACTATTTGATAAAAAAAAAAAAAGACAGTAAGATATTTTTTTTTATTTGCAGTCGATTTGCAAATTAGTTGCTAACAACAATTATTTTTTACAACCAATTGAAATGATTGCCATTAGCAATCGATTTCGCTACTAATTGCGATTCAGTTGTAAAATTTTCCTCCTAAAAATTTTGATCTATTTTTTTGTTTTTTTTTTATTTGTAACTGATTTGTGAATTTGTTGTTAATTTTTATAATCAATTGCGAATCAGTTATAAAACTTTGCCTAAAAAAATTCTCGCCTAATTTTTAAAAGAAATTAGTAATCGAAAATTGGTTGCTAATTCGCTTATATAAACCACAACTCACTTTCTTTCTCTACTACTCAATTCTTTCATTTTCTTCATCTTTTTCATTTAATTTGTTTTTTCTTTGACATAAAATAAAAATGTCATACCTTACCCCCCCGTAAGGCATAACATGATCCCGTAGAATACCTAATGAACTATCGAACTTCACCTACCGATAACTCATTAAGTACCCTACAAGGGATTTTAAAACAATTTTCTTATTTTTGGTAAGTGGTGAGCATTTCCTAATAGGTATTTAAAACATTTAATTGAAATTAGAAACTAGTTAAAACTTTTGGCCCATTTTATTTTCCACAAATTTTATAAAAATTTTGACAGAGTTTCGTTTATATTTTGAGAAAATAGTTCTTCCAATACCTGTAAAAAAACACTTTTAAAAATGTTTCTCAACAACTACTTCAATTTCACAATCAAACTCAATCCATTTCAACAACTCCACAATCATTTCAATCAATTTCTCAATCCAAAATTCAATAATCCTCAAAATACTAGCAATACATTTCATTCAAATTAAATAAAATAGTTCCACTCATTTTTCATTAGAGACAAAACAATTTATATATACATCACTACAAAATTTACATCAAAGGAAATTCACACTAAATTTTTATTATAAACTTCATACAAATTTTGTACAAGCTGCTCAAGACCCATTTAAATGTCCATACTTTTATATGCAATACATACATCAACAGAAACATTTACAATTAGGGTATAAATTATACCCGATAACTTCAAGCTGAATGATCTTTCATCCTTAGCAGCTCAGTCTGCTGCTCCTCTAGTCTCTGTATCTGCGACAGCAATAAAAGTTATCGCTGAGTACTAGGACTCAGTGGTGCACAACATACTAAAATAATCTTTTTGCAAAATATAAATCACATTTATTCAAAAATTTGACTAAACATGAGCATTAAACACAAAACATGAATTATGAGATTTTAATGCAAACCAAGTTCATTTCAAAGTATCAAAACACATTTCATAAAACCCACAGTTAGATCATGCCATTCGAAACAAATAGAATCTCAATAGCCAGAGGCTAAAGAGAAATCACATCACAAGGCTAGCTAGCTCAAATATATGGATATCCATTCACATCCTCTTCTACTGGCACACCTCAACACTTCTCCAGAGAAGGAATCAAAATTCGAAACTAATTACCCCCACTAGTCGTGCTAGTGAGGTGTTCAAATATATGGTCATGACACTGTGGTTTCAAAACTTATCTTAACAATTTGCTAAACATTGTCATTTCAAATATACATAATAACATTTCAACAATTTAGATCAAACATCATAAGAATGCCATAATCCAATATTTCACATTATTCAAAACAGTATGCAAAAGATGATTATAAAAAGTATACGTTGTGCACAAACCTCAAGCGAGTCGCCTCTTGGCCTTGACTCGGTTCCTAGGGTTCTTTCTCGATATTCTTTTCAACTGAAACACACAATATTCCAGTGTTTCAGTACCATAACTTAACATAAATCCAAAAATAAATTTAACTTTACTTTTACCTAACTCTAACGTGTTAAACTCAACGTTCTTGAAATTTTGTGTTTTGGGTTACTATTCACTACACTATTCAAGTCAAATTATTGACTTTCTAAGGCTTAATAGGTATGGAAATTTCAACTTCACCCACATACCACATTTTGGTCACTAAATTTGTTGGTTTTGATTGTTTATTCAAATTCTAAGTCTTTTAGGTAAATTTGATAAATTTTCAGTTTTGGTGTCTAAGGTTGCACTGTTTCATTGGTCACTTTTCTGTTGGAATTTGACAAAATGTCCTTCATAGAAAATGTTTCCTATTGTCTTAAGTTTATTCTCATTTTTGAATCACTCCAATTGGAGTTTTGTAGCTCAAGTTATAGCCAAATTACGGTTACTGTTTATGCTGCAGAATTTTGTTCTAGCAGATTATTGATTCCAAATTCGTTCAGCAATTTGATTAAGTTAAGTCTATAATTTGATCTAATTTTCTTCATATGAAATGTTCTACTATGTCTTAGGTTTCCATCGGTTCAAGAATCACCTAAATCGGAGTTTTCTAGAGAGAGTTATAGCCATTAAAACTTTACTGTTCATTTGGCAAATCTGCAATTCTGTAGATTCAGGTCACCAAATTTGCTCAGTAATTTGAGTGAGTTAATTGCATAATTTGGGTTTGTGTTCTTCATGAAAGCTTTAGGTCTATATATCATCTAACCACTGGCAAAATTTCAGGTCATTTTGACCTACCTAGCTCGAGTTATGACCAAATGAACAAATACTGTTCATTTGGTCAGTTTGTGCAGAGGCAGCCTGTAATTTTTCAACTTTGATCAATTTGTTCACTAGGTTTTAGTCACTTTTTGGGCATGCTTCCTAAATGAAAATTGTGTCATTTAGTGTCTATTTTCATCCCCAATTGGTCCCATATCAATTGGACTTGTAAAATTTCATTTTTGGTCTCTCAAAGTTGACTTTTGGTCATGGTGCATACCCAATCCGAATTTGACTTTAATTCCAATACTTCTAACACACTTAATTAGGTTACAAATGATCATTTCTCACTTCAAATTAGGTCAAAGACACTATTTACAAGTTTTTCACATTTTTGGTCTCTAAACCTTAATGTCCAAACCCTAATTCACTAACCTCATGCATTTAGCTACCTTCAAAGCTTTTAATCCTAACCATTCAACTAACTAAAGTTCTTAAACCCATTCAAACCATTCAAATCATGCAAATCACTCTCATATACATGCTGGCTGAAAATCATTCATGATCCCTCAACAAATTTTTATTTCATTTTAAGCATTTTTCTAAGTTAACTAAGTTATAAACACAAGTAATAAACTCATTTGCAACTTAAATCACTAACCTTTGTGTAGCAACTTCTAACTCCCCTTTTCTCCAATTTTCTTTCTTCTTTTCTTCTTTCTTTGATGACCAATCTTCTTCTCAAGTGATTAAATCAAGTTTTTATGGGAGAATTTGGGGTAAGGTAGGGTCAAATGGGTATTTAAAAGCTTGTATTCAAGCTTTCATGGAGGAGTCAATGGTGGAATTTGGGAGAGCCATGGCTGCCTTTTTTTTAAGGTAGGAGAAGACCATTTTCTTTTTTAATTTTTATGTCTTTTAAGACTTACTTTATGTATTTGAATGGGTTAAAATTTATGGGAATTAAAATAATTAATTTTGACATCATTTTGATGTCATAAAGTGATGTAATTAGCTTTTTCTTTTCTTTTCTTTTCTTTTCTTTTTTTTTTTCTATTAGTTCTTTAATTTAATTCCCAACTCTGAAAGTTTCTTTTCTCCGATTTTATTTGACAGTTAGGTCAGGAGTCAGCTCTCGGGGTCAATTGACCAAATTGCACCTCGCCTGTTCATCCCGGTTTGCAAATAATCCAATATTTTTTCCGACTCCTTGACCTAATTATTTGACTGGCTTAACAGTTCTTTTTTGTGATTTTCTCTTTTCCACTGTGTTTATAAGGGTCCTAAGGACCGCGGCATCATATTTTACAGTTTGAAATTTGAGTTTAAAATGACTTCGTAGTCGTTCCCGAGAAGGTCACCCATCGCTGTGACTCTTGGCTCGTTTAACTTCTTATGTTCTATTTTTCTTGTTTATACTTAACTAATTGGACATTACTAATTATTTGTGTTTATGGCTTCTCTAGTTGTCTTAAGTGTGGTTCTAATCCCCTTAATTGTCCAGACCGACATCGGTCACCGGAACAGTGAAATATACCAGGCTATGCAAATAGGGGTGTTACAATTCTCCCCCCCTTAAATAAATTTCGTCTCGAAATTTTACCTGGTATTAATCTCTGAACAGCTGTGGGTGCTGTCTCCTCATGTCCACCTCTCGTTCCCAAGTAGCCTCCTGGCCTGAATGATGGTTCCACAGCACTTTTACCAATGGTATCTGTTTGTTCCGAGCTGCTTCATCTCATAAGCCAGAATCTCTATGGGTTCTTCTTCATATGTGAGGTCTGGATTCACTTCAATTTCCTCTACTGGTAGTACATGAGATGGGTCGGATCGATACCTCCTCAACATAGACACATGGAAGACATTATGTATCTTCTCCAACTCTGGAGGTAGTGCCCAACGATATGCTAAAGGACCCACTCTTTCCAGAACCTCATATGGCCTAATGAAATGAGGACTTAGTTTTCCCTTTCTGCTGAATCTCATAATTCTCTTCCAAGGAGAAACCTTGAGGAAAACTTTCTCACCCACTGCATACTCAATATCCCTTCTTTTCAAATCAATGTAGGACTTCTGACGGTCCAATGTAGTCTTAAGTCGATCTCAGATCACCCTGATTTTCTCTTCAGTTTGCTGAACAATTTCCGGTCCAATCATCTTTCTTTCACCCACGTCATCCCAACACAATGGGGTTCTACATTTTCTGCCATACAAAGCTTCATATGGAGGCATCCCAATGCTTGATTAGTAGCTGTTGTTGTAAGCAAACTCAATCAAAGGCAAGTGTGTATCCCAACTGCCCTCAAATTCAATCACACATGTTCGTAGCATGTCCTCCAAGATCTGAATTACCCTCTCAGACTGGCCATCTGTCTATGGGTGGAATGTAATACTAAAATTCAATCTAGTTCCTAGGGCTCTCTGAAGACTACCCCAGAATCTAGAAGTGAACCTAGGATCTCTGTCTGATACGATGGCTATTGGCACTCCATGCAATCTCACAATCTCATCAATGTATAACTTGGCCAATCTTTCTAAACTGTAGTCAATCCGGACTAGCAAAAAATGAGCAGACTTGGTTAGTCTGTCAATAATGACCCATACTGCATCATGACTCTTTTGTGTCCTCAGAAGTCCCATCACAAAATCCATCGTTATTCTTTCCCATTTCCATTCTGGTACTGGTAGTGGATGTAACAACCCAGCGGGTACTTGATGCTCTGCCTTTACTTGCTGACAAGTTAGGCATTTAGAAATAAACTCTGCCACATCTCTTTTCATACCCATCCACCAGTAATGCTCCTTTAGCCCCCTATACATTTTTGTGCCACCAGGGTGCATGGCAAAAGGAGACTCATGTGCTTCCTTCAAAATGATCTTCCTCAATTCAACATCATTAGGAACACACATTCTGCCCTGGTGTAGCAATAGACCATCATCTCTAATTGAGAATTCTGGTTTCTTGCCCTGTCGGACTTCTTCCATCAGCTTCTGATACTTCTGATCATTCTGAGCAGCCATTCTGATCTGATCAATCAACACTGGCTGTATATGCCATGCAACTGTTGTCTACCCATCATCATTAATCTCTAAGCTATCATATAATGATCTCAACTCATGTACCAAAGACAAAGGAGTAACCCGTAGACTTGCCATAGTCTTGCAACTTAAGGCATCAGCCACAACATTAGCTTTCCCTGGCTGATAGTCTATCAGACAATCATAGTCTTTTATCAACTCTAACCATCTCCTCTGTCTCAAATTCAACTCTTTCTGGGTGCCCAAATACTTCAAACTCTTATGATCTGTGTAGATGTAACACTTTTCCCCATACAAATAATGTCTCCAGATCTTAAGAGCAAACACAATAGCTGCAAGCTCTAAATCATGTGTTGGATAATTCCTCTCATGCGGTTTTAGCTGGCGTGATGCATAAGCAATGACATTTCGATCTTGCATCAATACACAGCCTAACCCATTATGAGAAGCACCACTGTAAACTGTGTATTCTTTACCCGAAGTAAGTAAAGTCAGGACTGGAGCTTCAGTCAAACATTTCTTCAATTCATCAAAACTCTGTTGGCATTTATCCGTCCACTGAAATTTCACATCTTTTCTAAGCAGCTTGGTCAATGGAGATGCCAACATGGAGAATCCCTTCACAAATCGACGGTAGTATCCAACTAAACCTAGAAAGCTATGAATCTCTGTGACATTTCTGGGTGGCCTCCAATTAAGGACAGCTTTAATCTTACTTGGATCTACCTTAATGCCCTCTTCTGATACTACATGCCCCAAAAAGGATATCTCCTTCAGCCAAAATTCACACTTCAACAATTTGGCATATAGTTGTTTCTCTCTCAAAGTCTGCAGTACAATCCGCAGATGTCTATCATGCTCTTCTACATTCCTCGAATAGACCAATATATCATCTATGAATACCACAACAAACTGGTCGAGGTATGGTCTGAAGATAGTGTTCATCAAATCCATAAAAGCAGCCGGAGCATTAGTTAACCCGAATGGCATAACCAAAAACTTATAATGGCCATAGCGGGTTCTGAAGGCAGTTTTAGGAATACTCTGCTCTTGTACTTTCAGCTGATAATAACCTGATCTCAGGTCAATTTTGGAGAACACAGCTGCACCCCTCAACTGATCAAATAAGTCATCAATGCGGGGCAATGGATATCTATTCTTTATTGTCACCTTATTCAACTGCCGATAATCAATACACAAGAGGAGAGTGTCATCCTTCTTCTTAACAAACAACACTGGCGCTCCCCAAGGTGACACACTAGGGCAGATAAAGCCCTTGTCAAGCAATTCTTGCAATTGCACTTTCAACTCTTTCAATTTTGCTGGTGCCATTCTATATGGTGTTATGGAGATTGGGTCCACACCAGGCATAACATCAATTTCAAACTGCACCTCTCTTTCTGGAGGTAATCCTAACAATTCATCAGGAAACACATCCGAAAAGTCACATACCGTAGGGATGTCCCTTAGTGCTGGACTCCCCACTTGGGTGTCTATCACATGTGCCAAGTATGCTTCACACCCCTTTCTGATCATCCTTCTGGCTAGTGCAGCCGAAATGATGTTTGATGGTAGTAAATGCATCTCCCCATGTATTACCACATCACCGTACAAAGGAAGACCAAAAGTGACTGTCTTCAGTCTACAGTCAATCATGGTGTGATGCCTGGCTAACCAATCCATGCCCAAGATAATATCATAATCTCTGAAGGGCATTTCAATCAAATCTGACAGGAAAACATGTCCTTGGATCACCAAAGGATAGTCTCTATAAATTCTATTGACTCGGACCTCTTGTCCGAACGAACTAGTTACTAGCACTTCAAAACCCATTTGCACACATGGAACAGTAAGTGAACTGACTATGCTAGCACTAACATATGAATGGGTTGAACCCGAATCAAACAACACAAATACATCTTGCTCAGAGATAGAGAATGTACCAGCTACCACATCGGAAGTCTCAGCCTCTTCTCGCTATCTCATTGTGTAAACTCTGGCTGAAGCACTTCCTTGTGCTGATTGACCAACTGTGCCCTGACTGCCTGAAGCAGTGCCTTTACCTCTGCCTCTTCCTCTGTCAACTGACTGTGAACCTCTGGGAGTAGGACTCTGAATAAATCCCTCAGCAGTAATAGGAGCTGGACCATATCTCGAAGATGGAGCACTAGTGCAGTCTCTTGCTAAATGACCCTTGCCTCCGCAGTTAAAACAGGCTCCAGTGGCCCAATAACATCCCCCCCCCCCCCCATGAATCTTGCCACAAGTTTCACAAGGGCAGGCAGAATGTGAACCCCTGCTCAACTGCTGACCAGACCTAGGGGGTCTCTGTCCGGAAAATCTGCCCCTACCAAATCTTCTACCTCGACCCCTGTTGGGTCCACTAAACTTCTTTTTCTTTCCAAAGGTACCACCAGAACTCGGCTCTACTGACTTTTCCCCTTTGTCTTTCTCTGATTTCTCAGCTTTCTCTGACTTTTCTTTCACTGGGGTCACTTCTGATTCTATTCTTTCCAACTTAAGTGCTTGAAACATGAGCTCTGAGAAATTGCTGTGTCGAAATCCCACAACTTGCATCCTTATGCTAGGCTTCAAACCCGTCTCAAATCTCTTGCACCTTGCCTTGCTAGTGGAAAGGAGACTCCCAGCATAATGACTTAAGCGGGAGAACACCCTCTCATACTCTGCCACTGTTCTGTTGCCTTGTTTTAGACTTAGAAACTCTTGTAACTTCTGATCAACATATGCATCTGGGATGTATTTCTGTCTGAATTCTCTGATGAAGTCATCCCAGGTCAGCACTGGTGGTTCAGCTAAGCTGTGAGGATGGTCTTCCACTAATCATACGCATCCCCTTGTAGTAGCGACATGGATACTCAAACTTTAGTTCATCTTGACAGTGCAACTTCTTAAATACTCTGTCCATTCTTTCAAGCCATTGCTCTGCTTCTAAAGGGTCCACTGTACCCTTAAATTCTGCAGCCCCATACTTCAGTAATTTATCATACTGTCTGGCTGAAGGCAGCGGTTATGCCACAGGTGGTTGGGGTGGAGCTTGAGCAGGCATACCCCCGGCCATTTGTTGAAACATTACCGCCATCTCATTGCAGGTAAATCGTGGAATCATGGCATTTGTGGGGCTAGTGCTACTGACCCACTAACATTCTATAGAGCTAGGGCTTCCCCTTGTGCCTCAGCTTCAACAGACTGCTCAACTGAGCGATCCCCTTCTTTCATTTTAGGCTGAAGTTAGGGTATCTTCTGAACAAGTAACACATGGAGATTTCCCTCAGTTAGTTCATATTTATGATGTAATGCACTGTATGTAACAAATATGGACATTGAGTAGTTGTACTTAACAAGAAAGACACAAATTCTCAAGTTAAAATATACTTCAAAAATTTTGCTCTGATACCACTAAAACATGTCATACCTTACCCCTCTGTAAGGCATAACATGATCCCGTAGAATACCTAATGAACTACCAAACTTCACCTACCGATAACTCATTAAGTACCCTACAAGGGATTTTAAAACAATTTTCTTATTTTTGGTAAGTGGTGAGCATTTCCTAATAGGTATTTAAAACATTTAATTGAAATTAGAAACTAGTTAAAACTTTTGGCCTATTTTATTTTCCGTAAATTTTATAAAAATTTCAACAGAGTTCTGTTTATATTTTGAGAAAACAGTTCTTCAAAATACCTGTAAAAAAGCACTTCTAAAAATGTTTCTCAACAACTACTTTAATTTCACAATCAAACTCAATCCATTGTAACAACTCCATAATCATTTCAATCAATTTCTTAATCCAAAATTCAATAATCCTCAAAATACTAGCAATACATTTCATTCAAATTAAATAAAATAGTTTCACTCATTTTTTATTAGAGACAAAAACAATTTATATATACATCACTACAAAATTTACATCAAAGGAAATTCACACTAAATTTTTATTACAAACTTCATACAAATTTTGTACAAGCTGCTCAAGACCCATTTAAATGTCCATACTTTTATATGCAATACATATATCAAAAGAAATATTTACAATTAGGGTATAAATTATACCCGATAACTTCAAGCTGAATGATCTTTAATCCTTAGCAGCTCAGTCTGCTGCTCCTCTAGTCTCTCAGATTCTGACAAAGAATAAAGCTATCACGAGTACTAGGACTCAATGGTGCACAACATACTAAAATAATCTTTATGCAAAATATAAATCATAAGGGGGGTGGATTGTAACACCCTAGGCAAATCCCACATCGACAAAACACGGGAGAGATGCTGGGTTTATAAGTTGGTGGTTCGTAACCCCTAGTGACGCGTTTTAAAACCGTGAGGGTTTCGGCCCATAGCGGGCAATATTACTAGTGGGCCGGGCCATTACATTTGTGGTATCAGAGCTGCTCCGCGTGCAACCTTGAACAATGGTGGGGCAAACCTCAGCGAGGACGCTGAGTTCCATAAGGGGGGTGGATTGTAACACCCTAGGCAAATCCCACATCGACAAAACACGGGAGAGATGCTGGGTACATAAGTTGATGGTTTGTAACCCCTATTGACGCGTTTTAAAACTGTGAGGGCTTCAGCCCAGAGCAGACAATATCACTAGTGGGCCGGGCCATTACAAATCACATTTATTCAAAAATTTGACTAAACATGAGCATTAAACACAAAACATGAATTATGAGATTTTAATGCAAACCAAGTTCATTTCAAAGTATCAAAACACATTTCATAAAACCCACAGTTAGATCATGCCATTCGAAACAAATAGAATCTCAATAGCCAGAGGCTGAAGATAAATCACATTACAAGGCTAGCTAGCTCAAATATATGGATATCCATTCACATCCTCTTCTACTGGCACACCTCAACACTTCTCCAGAGAAGGAATCAAAATTCAAAACTAATTACCCCCACTAGTCGTGCTAGTGAGGTGTTCAAATATATGGTCATGACACTGTGGTTTCAAAACTTATCTTAACAATTTGCTAAACATTGTCATTTCAAATATACATAATAATATTTCAACAATTTAGATCAAACATTATAAGAATGCCATAATCCAATATTTCACATTATTCAAAACAGTATGCAAAAGATGATTATAAAAAGTATACGTTGTGCACAAACCTCAAGCGAGTCGCCTCTTGGCCTTGACTCGGTTCCTAGGGTTCTTTCCTGGTATTCTTTTCAACTGAAACACACAATATTCCAGTGTTTCAGTACCATAACTTAGCATAAATCCAAAAATAAATTTAACTTCACTTTTACCTAACTCTAACGTGTTAAACTCGACGTTCTTGAATTTTGTGTTTCGGGTTACTATTCACTACACTATTCAAGTCAAATTGTTGACTTTCTAAGGTTTAATAGGTATGGGAATTTCAACTTCACCCACATACCACATTTTGGTCACTAAATTTGTTGGTTTTGATTGTTTATTCAAATTCTAAGTTTTTTAGGTAAATTTGATAAATTTTCAGTTTTGGTGTCTAAGGTTGCACTGTTTCATTGGTCACTTTTCTGTTGGAATTTGACAAAACTTCCTTCATAGAAAATGTTCCCTATTGTCTTAAGTTTATTCTCCTTTTTGAATCACTCCAATTGGAGTTTTGTAGCTCAAGTTATACCCAAATTACGGTTACTGTTCATGCTGCAGAATTTTGTTCTGGCAGATTATTGATTCCAACTTCGTTCAGCAATTTGATCAAGTTAAGTCCATAATTTGATCTAATTTTCTTCATATGAAATGTTCTACTATGTATTAGGTTTCCATTGGTTCAAGAATCACCTAAATCGGAGTTTTCTAGAGAGAGTTATAGCCATTAAAACTTTACTGTTCATATGGCAAATCTGCAATTCTGCAGATTCAGGTCACCAAATTTGCTTAGTAATTTGAGTGGGTTAATGGTATAATTTGGGTTTGTGTTCTTCATAAAAGTTTTAGGTCTATATCTCATCTAACCACTGGTAAAATTTCAGGTCATTTTGACCTACCTAGCTCGAGTTATTACCAAATGAACAAACACTATTCATTTAGTCAGTTTGTGCAGAGGCAGCCTGTAATTTTTCAACTTTGATCAATTTGTTCACTAGGTTTTAGTTACTTTTTGGGCATGCTTCCTCAATGAAAATTGTGTCATTTAGTGTCTATTTTCATCCCCAATTGGTCCCATATCAATTGGACTTGTAAAATTTCATTTTTGGTCTCTTAAATTTGACTTTTGGTCATGGTGCATACCCAATCCGAATTTGACTTTAGTTCCAACACTTCTAACACACTTAATTAGGTCACAAATGACCATTTCTCACTTCACATTAGGTCAAAGACACCATTTACAAGTTTTTTCACATTTTTGGTCTCTAAACTCTAATGTCCAAACCCTAATTCACTAACCTCATGCATTTAGCTACCTTCAAAGCTTTTAATCCTAACCATTCAACTAACTAAAGTTCTTAAACCCATTCAAACCATTTAAATCATGAAAATCACTCTCATATACATGCTGGATGAAAATCATTCATGGTCCCTCAACAAATTTTTATTTCATTTTAAGCATTTTTCTAAGTTAACTAAGTTATAAACACAAGTAATAAACTCATTTGCAACTTAAATCACTAACCTTTGTGTAGCAACTTCTAACTCCCCTTTTCTCCAATTTTCTTTCTTTTTTTCTTCTTTCTTTGATGACCAATCTTCTTCTCAAGTGATTAAATCAAGTTTTTATGGGAGAATTTGGGGTAAGGTAGGGTCAAATGGGTATTTAAAAGCTTGTATTCAAGCTTTCATGGAGGAGTCAATGGTGGAATTTGAGAGAGCCATGGCTGCCCTTTTTTTTGAGGTAGGAGAAGACCATTTTCTTTTTTAATTTTTATGTCTTTTAAGACTTACTTTATGTATTTGAATGGGTCAAAATTTGTGGGAATTAAAATGATTAATTTTGACATCATTTTGATGTCATAAAGTGATGTAATTAGCTTTTTCTTTTCTTTTCTTTTCTTTTTTTTTTTTCTATTAGTTCTTTAATTTAATTCCCAACTCCGAAATTTTCTTTTCTCCAATTTTATTTGACAGTTAGGTCAGGAGTCAGCTCTCGGGGTCAATTGACCAAATTGCCCCTCGCCTGTTCATCCCGGTTTGCAAATAATCCAATATTTCTTTCGGCTCTCTGACCTAATTATTTGACTGGCTTAACAGTTCTTTTTCATGATTTTCTCTTTTCCACTGTGTTCATAAGGGTCCTAAGGACCGCAACGTCACATTTTACGGTTCGAAATTTGAGTTTAAAATGACTTGTGATCGTTCAGAAGGTCACCCATCATGTGACTCTCACTGCTTAACTTCTTATGTTCTATTTTTCTTGTCTATACTTAACTAATTGGACATTACTAATTATTTATATTTATGGCTTCTCTAATTATCTTAAGTGTGGTTCTAATCCCCTTAATTGTCCAGACCGACACCGGTCACCGGAACAGTGAAATATATCAGGCTATGCAAATAGGGGTGTTACAAAAAATTTTTGTGCAAATTTATTTTTTCTTAGTAAATTATTTATAGTATAAATTTTTAGTAATTTTTTTGTTATATATATATATATGGCAATTGTTTTAGCAATTTGTGTTATAAATATCTTTTTATATTTAATTTTTTTGTTAGTATTTTTTCTTAATAGTTATTATTTGTAATTTTTTTATGATATTTTTATATTAATTTTTAGTACTAATTATTCATTAATAATTTTTTGAAAATTTTATTTATTTGAATTTTTATTTGTAATTTAGAAATTTAATTTCTGTAAATTAGCAATCGATTTTTCAGTTTCTAAATCAATCGCAAATAGCAATGATTTACAAAATGGTTGTAAAATTGCAAAATTAAAGAAATCAAAATTTTTGCAACCAATTATGTTTCGGTTACTATTAGCAACCGATAGTTTTTTTACACTTTTTTTTAAAATTTAATTAATTTATCAACTTATTTGATTATTGGTTGCTATTTGCAAGTAGCCGCATTGCAATTAATTGAATCGGTTACTAAATTTCTTGCTAAATCAATTAAGCAACCAATTTTTATGGATCAGCAACCAATTTGGTTGGTTGCTAATCTGTTTTTTTTTTTTTTTTTTTTTTTTGTAGTGATAGATATATATATATAAAGAAAAATGTGATGTTATAGACCTTGATGAAAATACATATTGTTAGAGTTTGTCTCTTGCAATATTTAATGATCTAAATGTTTGATGATTGGGAAAAATACTTCGAGCATGAAGGGCCAAAAATCTAAAGAATTTTAAAAAAAAAAATTCAAAAGAATTTATTATTTTATTGTCCAATTAAAAAATTATAAGAATTTTTCTATATTTAAGATTTATTGTTCATTCTTGTTTATGTGGTCTTGCATTATTTTGTTGTTTCGTCAAATGACTTCTTTCACATAAAGGATCAAGTGGTGTTTAAAATATTATTTTGGGATGATAATGAATAATGATAAATTTCACATGCTATCTCTAAATTTAAAGTGTTATAATAATACCATCCTTAAACTTTAATTTATGACATAAAACCCTCCCAATTTTATTTCAAATAACAATAAAAGCCCGTTCACCTTTGATAAACATTTACAAGTTATCATTGAATAATAAAAAAATTATATTCTCTCAGCTCTCTCCTCTTATAACACCCCCCTATATCTGGGTAATTATCACTTGAGATCACTCAATTTCATGAGCTATTTCATAAAAGTCACTCAACTTAATTTTTTTTTTCTTAAAACTCATTCAACTTCAATTTGAGTATCATCAAAGTTACTATGACTATCTATAGCAAGTTTCTAAGTTAAACATATATTAATTTTTCACTCCTCACTATAGGTATTTTTTCAGTATTGCCACTCAACTTTAATTTTTATTTTAAAACTAAAAACTCCCTTAATTTCAATTTGAGTAAACCTTAAGTTTCTATTACCTATAATTGAAGGCTTACAAATACTTTTTTTTTTTTAAATGTGCATTGCACGTTTTCTATACTCGTTGTATGTACTTGTAATTTAATATTTTTATATATTATTTTTTATTAATTTTTATATAATATAATATTATTATAATATATTAATTATTATTATGATAATATAATAATTTTTCATTTTTTGTGATATTTATATTGCATATGCATTTACCATTTTCAGATTTAGTTAATGAAAATGAAAGTATATCAATGAAAATAAGAAATTGCATAGGTGAAATTTATAATGAAAATTTTATTATTATAATATAATTTTATAATTGTAAGTGTTTTATAAATATATAAATTTAACTTTTTATTATTTTGTTAGTTCATAAGGGTTGAGTTTATCAAGACTAATTAGTTTTTACCATTTTATAATTTTTATAAAACATATATAATTAACGTAGAAAATATAAATTTTTTTCAATACTATTTAGGAGTTTATACACATAATAGTAAAATAAAATCAATTTGACATAATTTCATATAATGTTGATTTTTTTATTCCTAGTTATTTTCAATTTGATTTTTTAATTTTGTTTGACAAAATTAATTATGTACACCCATATAAATAAGTATTAAATTATTAATTTTTATTTGATATATAATATTTTATATAATTTTATATTTTTTTATGACATGGAGAAAAACATTAAAAATAAGATTGAAAAATATATTAATGCTAATAAATTATTTATAAATAATAAATTAATAACTAAAATGTTCTTTTTGTATAAAAAAATAAAAAAAATCAATGCTAATAGAATAAAAAATACTGAAGTTAATATATTATTATTTTTAATTGAAATGATTATAGTAAAAAATATATAGATAATTATTCTACTTACTATAAAATAGTTTGCCAAACTAACTTATAATATATTTTTAAGTTAAATTTTTTTATAAGTATTTTTCTAGGAGTAAACTTCAAATTTCAATAAAGGAAGTTAAATCCAAATAAATAAAAATTCTATTAAATGATGTAATGCTTGTATTTATATGAAAATTGTGATTTTTTTAAAAATCAAATTATCAATTTATATTTATATTTATGATGGGTGTCGAATCTACTAGAAATTAAATTAACTAAAATCACCAAGTATAAAATATTTTCTGCAGTAAATGGTGAATCCAGGTCGAACCCTAGATACTGAATTATTAAATTTCGTGCGCTTGTGTAATGGAAAAGCAACAAAGGTTGGGGTGATTAATTCACAATCCAAAGAAGAAATAAAAAATCAGAAATTAAGAACTAAAATTAAATATGAAACTCTCGAATTAAACAAATTTCAGTCCAAGGTAATTCTCATTCCAATGCATTGATTTGATCATGGACAAAAGAAATACAATTATATCTTATTGAATATTAACGCAGATTTATCAAATAATAAGGTAAACCCCTGAGTTCCCTATACTTATCAATTCGAGCCCAGCACTCTTATTGACTCTAATTATTAATTGAGTTGGTATTAAGCAATCCTCATCAAATTAACAACTGCTTTAAGAAAAAGAAGTAGTTAAGCTGAACAATAATTTATGAAGCATAAATCATTTAATCCACCCTATTATTTCCTTAAGTTATTATCGAAAACTTGGATCATAATCAATAAAACCTAATTACTACTCATGTTCAATCTTACACAATAATTACAGATTATGAAGATGAACTAGCAATTGATTAAATCAAACAATTAACTAATAAACCTTTTTAGCAAATCATTCAACAGATAAAAAATAATTAGATCAGAAAATAATATATATTCAAAAAGACATAAATTAAATTAAGAACTTGGTCTCACAAATCATACATAAGAACTTGAATCTCTTGAACTGAATTAAAAACTTAGCTACTCATCTTCATGGCTTAGAGAAAAATAAAGAAGAAATCTAAAAGAAAATGGAGAATGAAGCTCTGAATTGGGATGCTCTTAGCTGCTGCCCAAAGACGTATTTATACTAAAAAAAACCTAATCCCAAAGATAGGAACCAAACCAAACTAGGAAAGGTTTTGAAATTCAAGATGCAGATTTTCAGCCTATATTCATGTTTCTAGAATCAAGGCAGATTTTCAACAACTTTCTTTCCAAATCTACCTCTGCCCTTTTCAGGAAAGTTGTAGCCCTATTTCTTAGCTTTCCAATGGGTACTCATGGACCCAAATCTGAGGTCTACAGCCCAAGTTATGGCCCAAAAACCGGGACTGATTCAGTCAGACAGTCCAACCCATTGTGATGACTTCATTGCCATTTTTGACAATTAAAATGGCCTCATCTCTCATCCAGCCCCTCATAGAAGTTGTAGAGGTGGCTCTTAAGGTTCAATTGGGCTTGGCCTTGCTTCATTTGGACATCTAAAACTCTAGATACAAAATAAATACTGAAACTGGTTGTGACCCATCGAGTCTGGGCTTTTGCAATAGATCCATAACTCATTTTGTCAACCTTGGAGACTGATTTGGGCTTTGGTCCCTCTTTATCATTTGAAGTGCTCTATCTTAGTTTTTCAATGGATTAAACAGCACTCAAATTGGAGATCCACAACTTTAGAAACACTTGAAAAATACAGCAAAGGTAAAATGCTAAAAATTTCTCTATTTAACACAATTATTCCACAATTATCTAAAAATATGCCTAGATGGTAAATATATTTTAACCAACTGAATTAAACATAAAAATACACTAAAAACACTAAATGTGATGGGAGTAAAATTAATAAATTATGCACTTATCAAATTCTCCCACACTTATTCCATGCTTGTCCTCAAGCATGACTTAAACTCTCAATCAACTCCACTTAGAAGTTCCTTAACTTCACCCTATCACAACAAGTAAGGTAATAACCATCACAACAAATTCCATCAACACCATACAAATATATCAACAATTTCCCAACACAAAACAAAAGGCTTGAAATCAATTAAGCTCACACAATTAAAGTTCCATAAAATTTTAAGTCAATACACACCAAAACACAAGGTTAATTTATCAAGGCACAACAATTATAGCTCTTTGCAAATCTTAAGGGAGATAGAAATGCCCTTTTTTTTATTTTATCTTATTTGAAATTGGTACTTCTTTCTTGTCACAGTTATCATTTTTTTTTATTTTTTTTTATTTCAACCGTCACCTTCAGAAAAGTACCTCACTCATATTCTAACTAGCTTTTGGCCTGAGAATCGATATGGGGTTCATGAAGACCCCTAGTTAGTTTGCTTAACTAAAATAGCGGAGCAATTTTCAAGTTCAATCTTTTATTTCCCCCAATTTATGCATCTACATATTATAAAGTGTCCTGATAGATTAAACAAAGTTTTGAAATATGCATGACACTAATTTAAAGCACAGATAACTAATCATTTCACCATTAAATCATGCCTAAATGATTTATGTAGGACAAAAACTTGTTCTATGGTATGGAGAAGAGGGAAAATCCATCATCAAAGTTACAATTACCTTGCCTAAAATCTCAAAAATTCAATCTAAAATCGAAAAGTTATTTTAAGGACAAAACACTTCTCTCCGAGAGTTAATAAAGAATTATGAATCAAGCTTATGAGAACAAATTTAATTTTTTTTTATTATTTTTTTATTTTTTATTTTTATTTTTTTATTTTTTTTAATAATTAAAAAGAAATTGCAGCAACAAATTTATCCTCCCCCACACTTAAAACTTACATTGTCCCAATGTAAAGCCCAAATGCAAAAGAAAAGAAGAAAAAAAATGCTAGAAAATAAAATAAAAATAAGGGAAAGAAAACAAATCTGATTGTGGCTAACAAGCCACCCATGGGTTGCCTCCCAAGAAGCGCCTTTGTTTATCATCATTAGCTCGACATGGCAAAGCTCCTTAATCCATTGAATGCTCCTCAAACCCTTCATAAAATGGCTTGAGTCTATGACCGTTGACCTTGAACACCATATTAGTTCCTAAACTTTGAATTTCAACTACACCATAAGGAAACACATTAGTAACAATGAAGGGTCCAATCCAACGAGAACGCAAATTATCAAGCATCAACTTCAATATGGAATTATACAATAAAACTTTTTGCCCAATCACAAACTGCTTCCTTAGTTTGTCATGGAATGCCTTTGTCTTTTCTTTATAGATCCTAGAATTCTCATAAGCCTTAAGGATAATTTCCTCTAATCCATGCAATTGTAATTTTCTTTCCACACCAGTAGTATCCAAATTCAAATTACAATGTCTAATAGCCTAATGTTCTAACTCATCCTCCATGCTTAACTCAAACACATCCTGTATAAATGTATCAACAACATTAATAGAAAAGACATAATGATTATCAGCAGGATATTTCATAGCATCAAAAATATTAAATTTGACAGTCTCTCCATCAAACTCCATAGTTAAGGTACCCTCATCCACATCAATTTTTATCTTGGTAGTTTTTAGGAAAGGTTTTCCAAACAAAATCAAAGCTGAATTTGATGAGAGAGCACTATCATCCTCCATATCCAGAATGTAAAAATCTGCAGGAAAAATCAATCTTCCAACCTGCACCAACACATCCTCAACTACTCTGAATGGGTAAGTATTAGAACGATCAGCTAATTGAATAATGACACTGGTTTCTTTCAAAGGAACAAAGTTTAAAGTTTGAAAAACTGAATTTGACATAACATTAATAGATGCTCCTAAATCTGCCATTGCATATTCAAATTTAGAATCACCTATTGTACAGGGAATAGAAAACGAACTTAAATCCTTACACTTAGGGCGTAATTTTTGCTGAATTAATGCTGACACATTTTCCCCCACACTAATCTTCTCATTATTCCTCAACTTGCGCTTTGTAGTGCATAACTCCTTAAGGAATTTAGCATACCTAGGAATTTGTTTGAACGCATCAAGTAAAGGTATATTCACCTCCACCTTCCTGAATGTCTTCAAAATTTCTTTCTCTTGTTCTTCTTTCTTCATCTTGGCCAACCTGCAGGGAAATGGAGGAAGAACAGAATTATTAACCTTATTCAGTTTAGGTTCAGTATTTACCTCCATTTCAGACTCTTTTTCTCCTTGCTTCTTCGTTTTCGTTGATTCATGTGGAGTCTGATTATCAACTTCTTTCTCACTTCGCAACACTATAGCACTAGCATTTTCTCTGGGATTCATGACTTTTTGTGATGGGAGCTTTCCAGAACCTTGAGCTTCAAGCTTGCTTACAGATGAAACTAACTGACCAATCTACCTCTCTATGTTTTGAATGCTATTTCTGGTCTCCTGTTGAAACTGTTGGGTATTGTTAGCCAAAGCCTTAACAATTTCATCAAGTGACATACCTTGATTTGAGGGAGGTGGTAGATTTACTTGTCTCTGCTGTTGGTATCGGTTTTGCATCGATTGATTCCCATAACTCAAATTGGAATGATCTCGCCATCCTGGATTATAAGTATTGGAAAAGGGATCATACCTGTGTTGTGGCTGTCCATAATTTCCCACTGCATTAACATGTTGCATTGACTCATCCTCTTGTAACGCAGGACACATATCAGTAGCATGACCCGAACCTGAACAAATTCCATATACCTTAATAGTTTGCATTTTTCCTACAGCCAATTGCCTCACCAAAGAAGTTAAATCAGAAATTTGTTTCTCAAGGTTAGATGTACTTACCTCATCAACCTTCTTAGGTGCGTGATCCATTCTCATTCCAAACTGCTGAGAGTTTGCTGCCATGTTAGCAATCAGCCTCCTTACCTCTTCTGGTGTTTTGTCATCCAAAGCTCCTCCACTAGCAGCATCTATCATACTACGGTCCATTGGTAGAAGTCCCGCATAGAAATACTGAATCAAAAGCTGCTCTCTTATTTGATGATGGGGACAACTTGCACACAGCTTCTTAAATCTTTCCCAATACTCATACAAGCTCTCTCCATTGTACTGCCTAATGCCATAAATTTCTTTTCTTATGTTGGCAGCATGGGAAATAGGAAAATACTTCTCTAAAAATATATGCTTCATCCCATTCCATGAGTTGACAGATCCAGAAGGAAGGTAATACAACCAATCCTTAGCTGCACCCTCCAGTGAGAAAGGGAAAGCCCGAAGCTTGATCTGATCCTCTGAAACTCCTTGAGGTTTCATGCTGGAACACACAACATGAAATTCCTTTAGATGCTTATGCGGATCCTCACCTGCAAGACCATGAAACTTAGACAACAAATGGATTAGTCTATATTTCAATTCAAAAGCAACATTTAAAGTAGGGTATTGGATACACAAAGGTTATTGGTTTAGATTAGGAGCAGCCAACTCTTTTAAAGTCCTATCAGTAGCCAGGGTCTCATTTTCGAAACTTGACTCTGAATCCGAATCCAAACTTAGCTCCTTTGGAGATTGGACTCCTTCAGATGTATTTGGAATCTGCCTAGCTTGCTTAGCCAATTTTCTCAACCGTTTAGCTGTTTTTTCTACTTCTGGATCAAAGACCAACTCACCAGATTGAGAAATTCTTGTCATAAAAAAAAATAAAGTAAAAACAGAAAAATGCCTTAAAACACTAGAAAACAATCGAATTTGGCCTCAAAAGGGTGGGGCTAAGGAATCCTATGGATTGATTGGTCGTGATCAGAGCGTCGTTTCCTTCAAAATAGGTATGGGCTGCCCTCCAAATTCAACCAAAATCCTTAATAAACAGTAACAATGAACAGTAACATCGTAATTAATTTTTTTTTTTCGAAAACCTGAAAATAGCAACACTTCATAAACAAAATTAATAACAAAATATCCTAACACCAAAAACATGAATTCCAATAAATTTCAGTCCCCGGCAACAGCGCCAAAATTTTTGATGGGTGTCGAATCCACTAGAAATTAAAATAACTGAAATCACCAAGTATAAAATATTTTCTACAGTAAGTAGTGAATCCAGGTCAAACCCTAGAGACTAAATTATTAAATTTCGTGCGCTTGTGTAATGGAAAAGAAACAAAGATTGGGGTGATTAATTCACAATCCAGAGAAGAAATAAAAAATCAGAAATTAAGAACTAAAATTAAATATGAAACTCTCGAATTAAACAAACTTCAGTCCAAGGTAATTCTCATTCAAATGCATTGATTTGATTATGGACAAAAGAAATACAATTATATCTTATTGAATACTTAATGTAGATTTACTAAACAGCGAGGTAAACCCCTGACTTCCCTATACTCATCAATTTGAGCCCAGCACTCTTATTGACTCTAATTATTAACTGAGTTGGTATTAAGTAATCCTCATCAAATTAATAACTGCTTTAAGAAAAAGAAGTAGTTAAGCTGAACAATAATTTATGAAGTATAAATCATTTAATCCACCATATTGTTTCCTTAGATTATTATCGAAAACTTGGATTATAATCAATAAAACCTAATTGCTACTCATGTTCAATCTTACACAACAATTACAGATTATGAAGATGAACTAGCAATTGATCAAATCAAACAATTAATTAATAAGCCTTTTTAGCAAACCATTCAATAGATCAAAAACAATTAGATCAAAAAATAATAGATATTCAAAAAGTTATAAATTAAATTAAGAACCTGGTCTCACAAATCATACATAAGAACTTGAATCCCTTGAACTGAATTAAAAACTTAGCCACTCATGTTCATGGCTTATAGAAAAATAAAGGAAAAATAAAGAAGAAATCTAAAAGAGAATGGAGAACGAAGCGCTGCTCTTAGCTGCTGCCCAAAGACGTATTTATACTAAAAAAAACCTAATCCCAAAGATAGAAACCAAACCAAACTAGGAAAGGTTTTGAAATTCAAGATGCAGATTTTCAGCCTGCATTCACATTTTTGGAATCAAGGTAGATTTTTAGTGACTTTCTTTCCGAATCTGCCTCTGCCCTCTTCAGAAAAGTTGTAGCCCTATTTCTTAGCTTTCCAACGGGTACTCATGGATCCAAATCCAAGTTCTACAGCCCAAGTTATGGTCCAAAATCGAGACTAGTTTAGTCAGACAGTCCAGCCCATTATGACAAATTCATTGCCGTTTTTTACAATTAAAATGGCCTCATCTCTCGTCTAGCCCTTCATAGAAGTTGTAGAGGTGGCTTTTAAGGTTCAATCGGGCTTGGCCTTGCTTCATTTGGATGTCTGAAACTCTAAATACAAAATAAATACTAAAACTGGTTGTGACCCATCGAGTCTAGGCTTTTGCAATAGATCTATAACTCATTTTGTCAACCTTGGAGACTGATTTGGGCTTTGGCCCCTTTTATCATTTGAAGTGCTCTATCTTAGCTTTTCAGTGGATTAAACAGCACTCAAATTGGAGACCCACAACTTTAGAAACACCTGAAAAATACAGCAAAAGTAAAATGCTGAAAATTTCTCCATTTAACACAATTATTCCGCAACTATCTAAAAATATGCCTAGATGATAAATATATTTTAACCAACTGAATTAAACATAAAAGCTTACTAAAAACACTAAATGTAATGGGAGTAAAATTAATAAATTATGCACTTATCAATTTAAATATAAACTTATTACGTTAAAATAATAATTCTATATTTAAAGTGTGATTTCTAATTATTTTAATGCTTATTCACTATTTACCAAGTTAGGATAGCATTATAGTATTAAAAAAATGAAAAATATACATTTTTATATGTACAAGCATTAAAATTTTTAAATAATGTATCATTTTAAAATTAAAAAAAAATTAGTATTACAAATAACAATTATCGTATTAATTATATTATTTTATAATTGAATTCAAACTTAATAAATATTAACTTTAAATAATATATGTTTATCTATTTAAAGGTTTTTCCTCATATATATATATTTTTATATTTTGTACATAATTACATGTTATTTAAAAAAAATTTATTTATATAATTTTATTAAATATTACATACTAATTAAATATTTTTTATAAATCAATGAATATGGATTCTTTTGTCTGTTGTTATATATATATATATATGACCTAATTAATATATTAATATAATAATTAAGAATTTTAGAAATATATCTAAAATTAATAAAAATATAAATTTATTTTACATAAAATATTTTTCTAATGAACTTGTAAGAAATTAAAATTAAATAAAAATTTTAAAATATTAATAAAAGAATTCATATGTTTGGCTGATAAAAATTAATTTCTTTTCTTGTTTTTCTATGTAAATTCAAATATAATTATATTAAAATAATTTCATACAAATAATTATAATATAGAGATTAAAATTTATTAGAATTCATTAAAAAAGTTATTCATATAAATTATATACTTTCATATTTTTTTAAACAATATAATTCATGAATGTATTTTTATAAAATTTCATTTAAAATTATATTATAATAAAATTTAATTAAGTAGACTTAAAATACAAGTAGGATTAAGACTTTTAGATTTATATAAATTTTAAAATTGTATAGAAATTAAATTTTAAGTCCTAAGAATTTTCAATTTATATAAACTCAAAAATTAAATTAAATATTAAAAAATATAATTGTAAATACTAAAAATAATGAAGAGCAATTTGGTCAAAGCTAATGTTCTCCCCCCTTTTTAATGAATTTATAAGAAATTAAATTAAATGAAAACTTCAAAAATATTAATACAGGAATTTATATGTTTGATTGATCAAAATTAATTTCTTTTCTTGTTCTTCTATGTAAATTCAAATATAATTATATTAAAATAATTTTACATAAATAATTATAAGATAGAGATAAAAATTTATTAGGATTCATTAAAAAAGCAATTCATATAAATAAAATACCTTCCTCTTTTTGTAAACAATATAAATCATGAAGGTATTTTTATAAAATTTTATTTAAAAATATATTATAATAAAATTTAATTAAGTAGACTTTAAATACAAGTAGGATTAAAAATTTTAGATTTATATAAACTCTAAAATTGTATAGAAATTAAATTTTAAGTCCTAAAAATTTTAAATTTATATAAACTCAAAAATTAAATTAAATATTAAAAAATATAATTGTAAATACTAAAAATAATGAAGGGCAATTTGGTCAAAGCTAATGTTCTCCCCCTTTTTTAATGAATTTATAAGAAATTAAATTAAATGAAAATTTCAAAAATATTAATAAAGGAATTTATATGTTTGATTGATCAAAATTAATTTCTTTTCTTGTTCTTCTATGTAAATTCAAATATAATTATATTAAAATAATTTTACATAAATAATTATAAGATAGAGATAAAAATTTATTAGGATTCATTAAAAAAGCAATTCATATAAATAAAATACCTTCCTCTTTTTGTAAATAATATAAATCATGAAGGTATTTTTATAAAATTTTATTTAAAAATATATTATAATAAAATTTAATTAAGTAGACTTTAAATGCAAGTAGGATTAACAATTTTAGATTTATATAAACTCTAAAATTAAATTAATTATTAAAAAATATAATTGCAAATACTAAAAGTAATGAAGGTGCAATTTTGGTCAAAGCTTGTCCCCCTTTTTTAATGAACTTATAAGAAGTTAAATGAAATGAAAATTTCAAAAACATTAAAAAAGAATTCACATGTTTGGCTAATAAAAATTAATTCTTTTCTTGTTCTTCTATGTAAATTCAAATATAATTATATTAAAATAATTTTACATAAATAATTATAAGATAGAGATAAAAATTTTATTAGGATTCATTAAAAAAGTGATTCATATAAATAAAATACCTTCCTATTTTTGTAAATAATATAAATCATGAAGGTATTTTTATAAAATTTTATTTAAAATTATATTACAATAAAATTTAATTAAGTAGACTTTAAATACAAGTAGTGTAACGCCCTCACCGCAGGTAGTCTGTACATTTTACTGTTCCGACGACTAATGTGTGTTCGAACAGTCAAAATGTCTGGAACTACCCTTAAACTATAATAAGGAGGCATAAATTGAAGGAATAAATGTTAAGAAAATATTGGAAAAATTTAGAGGAAATAAAAAAAAATTTAGAGAATTTATTTATTTGGTACAAAAATAATAAAAATAACCCGATATGCACCATGAAGGGCATTTTGGTCATTTCACCTCTACAGGTAAATTTTGACCTAAAAGTCAAATTAAAAATTAGGAAATAAAATAATTAACATAAAATAAATTTATGAATTTGAATTTGAAAAATGAGAAGAGAAAGAAGAAGAAAAGAAAAGAAAAAAAAAAGGAAAGTAAAGAAAAGAAAGGAAATAGATTTATGAAATTTTAAAACAATAAAGTACACATATATGTATATATATAAATACCTACAAGAGATAAAACTCTACCAACCATCTTCTTCTTCCCTCTTCTCTCTCTCTCTCCTTGCCGTCCACCATGGGAGCTCTCTCCCTCCATTTTTGTCTTCCCTAAAGCTTGATTTTCCAAGCTTCCTCCTCACCAAAACCCATAGACCCCTTCATTAAAAAGTTAGCCCACTCCATAAAGAAGCCATTGATAGTGAAAAAAAGAAGAAAAGTTAAAGTTTAACAAGTTACCCAAGAGGTTAGTGCCTAATCTTCCTTTCTTCCTTTCTTCCTTTATTAATCCTTGAGTTAAGGTTAAAATGAAGTGAAATTTGTAAGAAACTAAAAGAAATAGGTGAGTTATGGGGGGAGTGAATTTTTGGTACCCATGGTGAGTGATGGTTTTTGATGACTATGATGTATATAAAGTGATTTAATGATGTTGGTTGATGCATTTATAAGTATTAGAAGTTGATTTACATTGAGATTTTATGAGGTTGAAATTATGAGTTAGGGTTTGGCCTAACTTTGGTATTTTTGTATTATACCATGCAATTGAGATTGTTGAGATGTGTTGATGATATTTAGAAGTGCCTTGAATGTCAAATTGAAGCAAGGAAGTTGGAGGAGAAATGAATTATTGGAAGTGTTATTTTCTGTAGGTTGTGTTTGTTGAGGGCAGTATACATTTTAGGCCATAAATGAAATTGTGTGACCCCAATTGGTATGAGGCCAATTGGGGTTAAAACTAGACCCAAAATAGCCCATATTCTATGAAGAAACCATGCCCAAATTCTGTCCAAAACTTGACCTAAATACTGCCTAAATCCGGATTATCCTGCACCCAACCCAGAAAATGACCAAATGAACAGTACGTGTTCATTTAGTCATAACTCTCTCTATACTGTCCAAATGATCTAAAATTTCACCAATGGAAAGTTTAGACATAGGGCTACACTTTTTATGAAGACCACTTAACCCAGTTTTGCCTTTAACCAATTCAAATTGTTAGCACAAGTTTGGTCACTGAAACTGCCAACCCAGAAAATGACCAAATAAACAGTATGTGTTCATTTGGTCATAACTCTCTCTATACTGGTCCAACTCTCTCTATACTGGTCCAAATGACCTAAACTTTCACCAATGGAAATTTTAGACATAGGGCTATACTTTTCATGAAGACCACTTAACCCAGTTTTGCCTTTAACCAATTCAAATTGTTAGCACAAGTTGGGTCACTGAAACTGCCAACCCAGAAAATGAACAAATGAACAGTACGTATTCATTTTATCATAACTCTCTCTATACTAGTCCAAATGACCTAAAATTTCACCAATAGAAAGTTTAGACATAGGGTTACACTTTTCATGAAGACCACTTAACCCAGTTTTGCCTTTAACCAATTCAAATTGTTAGCACAAGTTAGGTCACTGAAACTGCCAATCCAGAAAATGACCAAATGAACAGTACGTGTTCATTTGGTCATAACTCTCTCTATACTAGTCTAAATGACCTAAAATTTCACCAATGGAAAGTTTAGACATAGAGCTCTACTTTTCATGAAGACCACTTGACCTAGTTTTGCCTTTAACCAAATCAAATTGTTAGCACAAGTTTAGTCACCAAAACTGCCAACCCAGAAATTGTCCTAAAATACTATTCATTTGGTATTTTGACCATAACTTGAGTTCTATAACCCAAAATTCAGTGATTCAAAAACTGAAATTCAAGTTTAAACATAGAGGAGCAATTGTTATAAAGGAAGTGTGACTAAATAGATATCCTAACCTAGTCAAATTCCTAGATAAAGATAACACATCAACATAAACCTAAAGAAAGGTTCATGGGAAAAATGCTATATATGATAATTAAAATACTCATGAGGAGAATTAACTATTAAAAATGATATGAATATGTAAATTGGGACTAATGTCCTATTAATATGAAATTAATGGTACCAATGAACAATACTAGAAAATAATAACAGTGAATAGTACTAAATTAATTAAAAATGCTTAATTGCCCATAGTATACCTAGACTTATTTATTTAGTTTGATAAATTGGTATGCCAATTAGGGACTACAGATAGCAGTACTGTCTACCAAAAAAATCATAAACTGACAATATATGTCTAGTATGATTGTTCTACAGGCTATATGCCTACTTACTGGCCATTGTGCCTATTTTATTTCTTGCTTTACAAGCCTGACAGCGGGTCTCGTGCCCGACAGTTGGGCTCATGCCTAACAAACGTATATTGGATAGATAATATGACTGTCTAACCAGTATACACCCGTGCATCCAGCCTTTATAAATTGTTATAGGTTTCTTGGGCACTGATAAAAATTAATTAAGATTTAAAATTACAATAAGTAATCATAAAAGATTCCGATAATGTTAATTATTTCCAAAGAGCAATAAAAATGTAAAAGACCCAGAAATTATTCCATCGCGTAGGTACTGAAGATCAGTCCCAGCAGCCGCAACAGCAGCACCAGTAGTGCAGCTCTAATCAAATATGCCATTGTCCAAAAATGTAACGGCTCGGCCCACTAGTGATATTGTCCGCTCTGGGCCGAAGCCCTCACGGTTTTAAAACGCGTCAATAGGGGTTACAAGCCGCCAACTTATAAATCCAGCATCTCTCCCGTGTTTTGCCGATGTGGGATTTGCCTAGGGTGTTACAAGTAGGATTAAGAATTTTTTATTTATATAAACTCTAAAATTATATAGAAATTAAATTTTAAGTCCTAAAAATTTTAAATTTATATAAACTTTAAAATTAAATTAAGTATTAAAAAAATATAATTGCAAATGCTAAAATAATGAAGGGCAATTTGGTCAAAATTAATGTTCCCCTCTTCATGCATTTATATATTATATAGATAAATCTCAGGTCTAAATCTCAAAATGTATTCATGATAGTCTTAGAAATTTATGAAATATATAATTTATTAATTTGATTATTTAATATTTTGAATGCATTTTAAGATTTATTTTAAAGTTAAAAATTTAAATTTTCACTTTTGAATTTGAGTGTATTTAGTGTAATACTATTTATTTGTAATTTGAAGGAAAAAATTAAAATAATTGGTGGCAATATGTAGAAAATATAATTTTTTTTAATTTATTTTTTCAAAATACAAATAAATAGTATTACACTAAATACAGTCCAATTCAAAATACACTCAAATTCAATAGTAAAAATTTAAATTTTAAAGTTTACAATAAATCTCAACAAATATTTTAAAAAATAAAATAATTAATTAAATAAATTATATATTTCTTAAATCTTTAGGGTATTACATGATGTGGTTGGTGTAAATAAATTATTGTAAGTGTAAATATTTGAAATTTATTGAATTTCTATTACAAATGTGAAATTATAAGAGATGTGAAGAGAGAGATCTTTTTTTTTTCTTAATTTGTGATAACCTATACAATTACAGATAATAGAGACTTTAGTTTTACTCAAATTCAAATTGAGTCCTGCACAGAAGCTATGAACCAATCATTTTAAAATAGTTTTAATACTATTAAATTAAAATTTTTATTTTTTTGTATTACATAATATAACCTATAGAAATTGTCAAATAAAAAAAATAAATTAACTCCATAATTTTTTAAATATTCAAACTAAAACGGAAAAAGAAAAAGTTGCCGTTGAAAAATAGAATATAGTTGAGATACTTTTTTATTTTCAATGATTTAAAAAAATATTTAAATTTAATATCAAAGTTAATTAAACAAGTATATCAAGTTTTCTTCTCGATGTTAGCCTCCTAAAGAAATTCCAAACCATTGCCATCTACGCTTTCCTCCTTTTCCACCAAATCTCTATAAAACTCAAGGAAATGTGGAGAGCAAAACATAGAGGAAAAAAAAATTACAACAGAGACAGCTAGAGGAGAGAGAATAGAAAGAAAGACAGTAAAAGAAAGAGAAATAAGGTTGGGTGAGAAAATAATGATGGAGCTGAGAAAATAATTTTTTTATTTTTTCATGCCATATGGTAACATGAAAGAAAGATTTTATTATTATTTAAATTAAAGTTAGGACAAATTAAAGTTCAAGAAGAGTGCTATCAAAACATCTTAAGTTTAGAGACAATATGAAATTTATCCTACAAAAACAAACATTATTTTTATAAAAAGTTTACGAATTATTTTGGATAAAATAATCTAGCACTAACAAGCGGAAATGATGGACACTTGTTCCACTCGATGGACCTGGATAGTTTGAAGGACAAGAAAAAAATATTAATCTAAATTAAAAAATAAAAACTGGTAAGTGAAAGTTTTAAGGAATGTATGGCTGCAATACAAGAATAAAGGAGATATATTTGTAAGATGATAGAAAGGATAAAAATCGCAAATTGACACTGTCAACCTAAATATAATAACCTAAATTGCATGCCTTCTATGTCAATTTAGTACCAACCATTAAGTATACTATCCTAATCAGTTTAAAGGTTCAAGGCATAACCATTGTGTAATTTGAAGGGTATGTCATTAAGTATGGCAAATGAAATGAAATATCACAACATTGGAACTAAACTTGGAATGCAATTCCTTCTAAACATACAATCATTTGGTGAAAGGAAAAACCTAATCAAGCCTATTTTCTCATCTATTCAAAGAGTTATGAAGGTTTGCCTGTTCCTCCCATATTGCCATTGAAATTTTACAAAACACAAATACTTTATTAGTTGCTTCATGTATTCTACTGCTGAAAAGAAAAAAAAAAAACACCAACTACTGGCTTGCTAATGAAAGCTCCAAATCTTTCACTGCATAAATTTTTAAATATCAGCAATGATCTAGACAGGCAATGAAACTAAATAGTGAAAATTTAAATTAAAATAATGCTAGCTGCAATTGCAAATAATAAAAAATTAATTAAAATAATGCTAGCTGCAGCTGCAAATAAAAAACAATCCAATGTTAGATACATATACATAACATAAGAATAATAGAAATAATATTCAAGCTATCGGTGCATCTTAAATGTCAACTTAAAACATAGAATATCATATGACAATATTTTTTAAATACCGAAATAACATAATAAAAATTTGCATTGCAACATAAAACAAAACATAGTTTCTCTCAATTGTAACACAAAAAAGAACATAGAAGATGAAAGTTATTATGTTCAAGCCAAACTTCAACTAAGTTATCGATATAGAGAAATCTTTTAAATACAAACCCCAATTATCAAGTTATTATTGTGTTAGAACTTAAGTAATAATAACTTAAGCAGTTCCGATCAGTTCCAATCGTCATCCTCTACTAAGCAACAAAGAGGCAGAATTATTCTTCCGGTTTAGTGTAATGACAACCCTAATGCAACGACATGCAAATAATAAAATAGTCAACTTAGATAGCCACAAAACTATCTGAGAAGACGAGAAACATGAAGCTAATAATCAAAAGACAAGAAGAAATCTAAATAGAATGAGCAAATTATAAAATTGTAATTTATAAATCCGCTATGTAACTATTAAAAACAAATTAAAGAAAAATGGTTTCATCACATTTTACTCCCATATTTTATTTTCAAAAAATAAATTATAAAATAACCAAAATTTAGATTAGCAGTAGTAATAGGAAGACCATATAGCATGAAGTAATGCTCCTTCCACTTCTAAAAAAGATTATATCTAAATTTGTCTAAAATGAAATGATACCCAAATACAATGCCAAATGCGAAAAGCTAATGTGAGGAGAATACCCAAAATACAATGTCAAAATGCTTTACTATGCTGCGTTGACCATTACTATGAGGGATGTATTTTGTACTCACTATTAATTGATAATTATCCCCATCCTAAGTTCTTATATGATGATTTTGACAAATTAATAATAAAACTAAGGAATCATTCTTTTAGTTAGATAACTCAAATATATATATATATATATATATATATATATATATATATATATATATATATATATATATATATATATATATGCTCTTCTACTGGCTTATATTTTGGATTTATATTTGATAGATACTTGTATAACTAATCAAAAGCATGAGTACAACAGCCAAAGAATGCTTAGATAGTATTATAATTAACTTATCTCTTAGATACTTACCAAAAAGCCAAAAAAAAAAAAAAATGCAACTAAGCAGTCATAAGAAATAAGCAAGATTAAATGCTACAAAAGCCACATTACTTACTCTTTTTGAGGATCCTGATATCTTTCAAGGATGGCCATCCATGCAGCTTAAAACAAATAGGGGTATATGCTCTTCTACTGGCTTGTATTTTAGATTTATATTTGATAGATACTTGTATAACTAATCAAAGGTATGAGTACAACAGCAAAAGAATGGTTAGATAGTATTATAGTCGGCTTATATCTTGGATACTTACCAAAAAAAAAAAAATGCAACTAAGCAGTCATAAGAAATAAGCAAGATTAAAGGCTACAAATGCCACATTACTTACCCTTTTTGAGGATCTTGATATCTTTCAAGGATGGCCATCCATACAGCTTAAAACAAATAGGGGCTTATACTAAATTTCTCATTTAACTCATCCTAAATTTCCAACACACTTCTAGAATGAGATCAAAGTAAAATGATAGAAACAAATTTTAATACAATGAATGAGAAATAGTAATAAAAGTAAATTTATTAAATACATTAATGAGAAGACTAAAGAAAGATTAAATATTACTTACAGGTCTTTTAAATGTATCCAAATGATTATTAAAATGATATCCACAATTACGCCAAAACTAATTGCATCCACCTTCCATTTTCTTTGACTTGCAACATGTTTTGCTTTAATAATTTCTTCTTCTAATTGACCACCACTATTTTGACCCATTTTCTATTCCAATACATTTCTAAAAGGTTCTTTGGTTGGAAATAGTGTCCACCAATTCCACTTTACAACAAAAAAAACATTAAGATAAATTTTCAATTTTTGATCATTTTCTGTCCAAATTAAGTAATAATTTTTTTTCTAAAAATCAATTTTGTTTTTTATGATCCCAAAAGAATTGGTTATAAGAAAACAACACTTGATCCTTCCTGTCAAAAAAGTTACCATTAAAACAACAAAATTCATATAAGACCACATAAACAATAATGAAGAATACAACTTAAACATAGGAAAAATTCTTACTTTTCAATGTAATTATGTAATTGGACTATAAAAACTGCAAATTCTTCTGAATAATAATTTTTGTAAAAGGTCATAAATTGTTGGCCCTCCGTATCCCAATCAAAGGCCACATTATCAAAATCTATAGGAGATAATTTCATCAATACAGTTATGATTATCCGATTCAACTTTTTCATATTGGTTAAATGCCCTCCATTTCTTTTATAAAACAAAGAAACAAAAAATTTACTCAAATAGAAATATGAATCCAACTAAAACTAGAATTAAGATATATTATTTATATAATTCTCATATACAACTATTTAAATAAATAGCAACCTTTAATATTGGGGGCAATTATAACTAAAAACTCAAAATCAATTAGGACAGTTTTGAATTTTGTAAACTGTAGTAGTGATTGACAAAAAAAGCAAAAAAAAAAAAAAATAATAAAATAAAGTCAATTCATTTTAATCCTAAGATTGTGAGATTTAAATATAATTGCTCCCAATTTCAACTTGATTCTTTTTAAAAGGTTTTTTTTTTGTTACTTAAAAAAAATTTAAGAAATATGGGTCATAAATTTTTCAATATAATTGGGCCAATAATATGCTCCCTACTGGCTTGTACTTTGGATTTATATTTAATAGATACTTGTAAAACTAATCAAAAGCATGAGTATAACAACAAAAGAATGCTTAGATAGTATTACAGTCAACGTATCTCTTAGATACTTATAAAAAAGCAAAAAAGAAAAAAAAAATGCTACTAAATAGTCATGAGAAAATAAGCAAAATTAGAGGCTACAAATGTCATATTACTTATCCCTTTTGAGGATCCTGATACTAAATTTCTCATTTAACTCATCCTCAATTTCCAACATATTTCTAGAATGAGATCAAAGCAAAATGATAGAAACACATTTTAATACAATGAATTAGAAATACTAATAAAAATAAATTTATAAATACATTGATGAGAAGACTAACAAAAGATTTAAATATTACAAGTCTTTTAGACGTATCCAAATGATTATTGAAATAATATCTACAATTACGCCAAAAACTAATTGCATTCACCCTCCATTTTCTTTAACCTGCAACACGTTTTACTCCAATATTTCTTCTTCTACTTGACCACTACTATTTTAACCCATTTTATATTCCAATAAATTTCTAAAAGGTTTTTAGTTGGAACAAGTGTCCACCAATTCCACTTTGCAACAAAAAAAACATTAAGATAAATTTTCAATGTTTGATCATTTTCTGTCCAAATTAAGTAATAAACTCTTTTCTAAAAACCATTTTTATTCTTCATGATCCCAAAAGAATTGTTTATAAGAAAACAACTCTTGATCCTTCCTGTGAAAAAGGTCACCCATTAAAACAACAAAATTCATGCAAGACCACGTAAACAATAATGAAGAATACAACTTAAACATAGGAAAAATTTTTACTTTTCAATGTAATTATACAATTGGCCCATAAATATCGCAAATTCCTCCAAGCAATAATTTTTTGTAGAAAGTTATAGATTATTGACCCTCCATATCCATATCAAAGGCTACACCATTAAATTCTATAAGAGATAATTTCATCAATACAGCTATAATTATCCGATGCAATTTTTTCATATCTGTTAAATGCCCTCCATTTCCTTTATAAAACAAAGAAACAAAAAATTTACTCAAAAATAAACATGAAGCCAACTAAAACTAGAATTAAGATATGTTTTTTGTATAATTCTCACATACAACTATTTAAATAAATAGCAACCTTTACTATTGGGGGCAATTATAACTAAAACCTCAAAATCAATTAGGGAAGTTTTGATTTTTGTAAACTGCAATAGTGATTGATAACAAAAAAAAAAAATATATATATATATATATATATATATACACATTTTTGTTATGATTAACAAAATTAATCCTAAGATTGTGAGATTTAAATATAATTGCTCCCAATTTCAATATGATTCTTTTTTTTTTTTACTTAAAAAGAATTTAAAAAATATGGGTTATAAATTTTTCAATAAAGTTGGACCAATATTATGCTCTCCTACTGGCTTGTACTTTCGATTTATATTTGATAGATACTTGTATAACTAATCAAAACCATGAGTACAATAAAAAGAATGTTTAGATAGTATTGTAGTCAACTTATCTCTTAGATACCTAAGAAAATACAAAAAAAAAAAAAAAAATGCAACTAAGCAGTCAAGAGAAAATAAGCAAGATTAAAGGCGACAAATGCCACATTACTTACCCTTTTTGAGGATCCTGATATCTTTCATGGATGGCCATCCATACGGCTTCAAACAAATTGGGGCATATGCTAAATTTCCCATTTAACTCATCCTCAATTTTCAACATTCTTCTAGAATGAGATCAAAGTAAAATGATAGAAACACATTTTAATACAATGAGAAATAGTAATAAAAGTAAATTTATTAAATACATTAATGAGAAATCTAAAGAAAGATTAAAATATTACTCACAAGTCTTTTAAATGTATCCAAATGATTATTAAAATGATATCTACAATTGTGTCAAAAACTAATTGCATCTACCATCCATTTTCTTTGACTTGCGACATGTTTTGCTCCAATATTTTCTTCTTCTACTTGACCACCACTATTTTGACATATTCCAATACCTTTCTAAAATGTCCTTTGGTTGGAGCTAGTGTCCACTAAAAGGCCTTTGGTTGGAACTAGTGTCCACCAAAAGGTCCTTTGGTTGGAACTAGTGTCCACCAATTCTAGTTTGCATAAAAAAAAAAATTCAAGAAAAATTTTCGATATTTGATCATTTTCTGTCCAAATTAAGTCATAAACTCCTTCTAAAAGCCATTTTTGTTCTTCATGATCTCAAAAGAATTGTTTATAAAAAAAACAACACTTTATCTTTCCTGTGAAAGAAGTCATCTATTAAAACAACAAAATTTATGCAAGACCACATAAACAATAATGAAGAATACATCTTCAACATAGGAAAAATTCTTACTTTTCAATATAATTATGTAATTGGACCATAAAAACTGCAAATTCTTTTGAGTAATAATTTTTGTACAAAGTTATAAATTGTTGCCACATTATCAAAATCTATAGGAGATAATTTCAACAATACAGTTATAATTATCCGATTCAACTTTTTCATATCTGTTAAATGCCCTCCATTTCTTTTATAAAACAAAGAAATAAAAAATTTACTCAAATAGAAACATGAATCCAACTAAAAGTAGAATTAAGATATATTATTTATATAATTCTCACATACAATTATTTAAATAAATAGCAACCTTTAATATTGGGGGCAATTATAGCTAAAAACTCAAAATCAATTAGGAAAATTTTGAATTTTGTAATCTGCACTAGTGATTGATAAAAAAAGCAAAAAAAAAACAAAAATTATAGTCAATGCATTTTAATCCTAAGATTGTGAGATTTAAATATAATTGCTCCCAATTTCAACTTGATTCTTTTTAAAAGTTTTTTTTTTTGTTACTTAAAAGGAATTTAAAAAATATGGGTCATAAATTTTTCAATATAGTTGGGCCAATAATATGCTCCCTATTGGTACTTTGGATTTATATTTGATAGATACTTGTATAACTAATCAAAAGCATGAGCACAGCAAAAGAATGCTTAGATAGTATTGTAGTCAACTTATCTCTTAAATACTTACAAAAAAGCAAAAAAAGAAAAAATGCAACTAAGCAGTCATGAGAAAATAAGCAAGATTAAAGGCTACAAATGCTACATTACTTACCCCTTTTGAGAATCCTAATATCTTTCATGGATGGCCATCCATATAGCTTCAAACAAACAGTGGCATATACTAAATTTCTCATTTAACTCATCCTTAATTTCCAACATATTTATAGAATGAGATCAAAGTAAAATGATAGAAACACACTTTAATACAATGAATGAGCAATAGTAATAAAAGCAAATTTATTAAATATATTAATGAGAATACTAAAGAAAGATTAAATATTACTTACAGGTCTTTTAGACGTATCCAAATGATTATTGAAATGATATTTACAATTAGACCAAAAACCAATTGCATCCACCCTCCATTTTCTTTGACTTGCAATATGTTTTACCCCAATATTTTCTTCTTCTACTTAACCACCACTATTTTGACCCATTTTATATTCCAATACATTTCTAAAAGGTCTTTTGGTTGGAACTAGTGCCCACCAATTCCAGTTTGCAACCAAAAAAAAACATCAAAATAGATTTTCAATGTTTGATCATTTTCTGTCCAAATTAAGTCATAAACTCTTACTAAAAACCATTTTTGTTCTTCATGATCCCAAAAGAATTGTTTATAAAAAAAAAAAAAACAACTCAATCCTTCCTATGAAAGAAGTCACCCATTAAAACAACAAAATTAATGCAAGACCACGTAAACAATAATGAAAAATACATTTTAAACATAGGAAAAATTCTTACTTTTCAATGTAATTATGCAATTGGACTATAAAAAACCACAAATTCCTCCGAGTAATAATTTTTGTAGAAAGTTATAGATTGTTGACCCTTCATATCCCAATCAAAGGCCACATCATCAAATTTTATAGGAGATAATTTCATCAATATAGCTATGATTATCCGATATAACTTTTTCATATCTGTTAAATGCCTTCCATTTCCTTTATAAAATAATGAAACAAAAAATTTACTAAAAAAGAAACATGAAGCCAACTAAAACTAGAATTAAGATATGTTATTTATATAATTCTCACGTACAACTATTTAAATAAATAGAAACCTTTAATATGGGGGGAAATTACAGCTAAAACCTTAAAATCAATTAGGCAAATTTTGAATTTTGTAAATTGGAGTAGTGATTGATAACAAAAAGCAAAAAAAAAAAAATTATATTCAATGCATTTTTGTTATGATTAACAAAATTAATCATAAGATTGTGAGATTTAAATATAATTACTTCCAATTTCAATTTGATTCTTTTTAAAAGTTTTTTTTTTTTTTGTTACTTAAAAGGAATTTAAAAAATATGGGCCATAAATTTTTCAATATAGTTGGGCAAATAAAAAAAAAACCTCTTAAATTTTAAAAAAAGTGCTCATTAAATTTTTTATTTAATTGATCCAAAAAAAAATCAATCTTTTAAAATTTTGTTAGATAGTAGCTCATTCACACTTGAGTCTAGTACATAGTTATCTTGTGTATTTTGAGTTCTTTTGAAATTTCTTTTTCTTTACTTAAAAGAAAATTTAAAAATATGGTTCATTAGTTTTTCAATTTAATTCATCCAATAAAAAACAATCTTTTAAATTATTAGAGTATAGGCTTATTAATTTTTTTTAATTAGGCTAATAAAAAATTTAATATTTTAAATTTTATTAATTTTTTTTTAATATAAATGTGATAATATATTAAATACATTTTCATGTTTAAACTATTTCCCCTTGCAGGAACGGAAGCGTGAAAAACACAAGTTTATACCATTGAATTCAAAAATTTTCACCTAGGGTCACATGCATCATGCAAGATTTATTTTTATCTATTTGATTTCAATGATAAACAACATATTAAAACTCTTTTAATATGTGTTTTGGATCTGTATTTGCCATTTAAGATTTTAAAATTAATCAATAATTTTAGAACCCTAGATTAAATAAAAAAGGATTACACTAACCTCTTGATACACTGCAGCGTGTCTGCGCCTTTGAGATTCGTCTTCAGGACACCAGATGTTGTCCCTCTAGCTTGTCCACACCAAGAACACCTATGGCAGCCCCTTGAACAGCTTCTAAATCTTTTTCTATTAATTAGAAATTCAAGTTCTACCTTTTAAGAGATTAGAGATGTAAACAGGACACTAGAAACAATTTCTAGTATTCTTAATTTAAGAGATTGATGGCTAATCTCTTTGAATTGATGAGAGATGAAGAAGAATAGATGAAAAGCCTCAAAGTGGCATGAAAAAGGAGAGAAGTGGCTGCTGGTTATTTTTCTTTTCATAACCACACTTAAATAGCTAGGTTAACACATTAAACCCTTGCCACATGTCACCCTTTGATTAGCTCTAGGTTTAAGTGACCCAATCACATTGTGCCAAGTGTCAAACCTATATTTAATCTTGATTTTAATCATCTTACATGATTAAAAAATATTTGGCAAGCTTATGTGTAATCCCATGTGTCACCATCTCATGGTGCCACGTGTCACACTGTGAAATGACCAAAATGCCCCTGTGTCTTAATTTTGAGTTCTTAACCCAAAATGATTATTTTTCTTCTTCTAATTAATTTATATCAAATATAAATTAATTAATTAATCACTATTAATTAATTTCTCATTAATTAAATTCATATTTAAACACTTTAAATATAAATTTAATTTATACTACACATCCAATAATCTATATTTGGTTTCAAGTCATGCTAGGGACTTTGTAATTTAATTGCAAACCAAACCTATTTAATTAATCAATTAAACTCTTTAATTAATTAATTAAATCATATTTAAATAGGTGATAACTTGTGTATGTGTGTGACTTACTAGGCTCATCACTAATTGGCAATGAGACATGATATCAACTCTTAATATCATCAGAACTTTTTCTTACCATAAATGATTTCTCTAAATCATTTTATGCACCTCATAGACCATGGTTAACACCTAGTATAGCATGCCATGGCCACCCAATTAGTAATAAGGTTTACCTTAAATGAACCTACAATCATATGTTACCATGCACTAGAATCTCTCATTACAAAATCCCAACTCAAGTCAAGTCATGGTTTATGTCAAACTCCATTTGCTATGAATATTATGTTCTCTTTTAATTCCAGTTCTTGATTAAAAGATTTTCTCATCGAAACTCTTTTCTAAATAAATCTATCTGTCTCCGGCCAGAACTTGAAACATCAAGAATAATTAAATGAACATAGGATTTTATCTCTATTTACTTAGAGGAATGATTCTATCTTGATCAACACCTACCTCCATATATAACTAGTAGGAGCCAACACATGCCCATATACCCATACATAGTACAAGTATGAAAGCAGATCAAACTCAAACTACCTATATACAAGATAACGTGCTATCTCAGTCTAAAGATTCTATACATCGATATGATTTATGACAAAACATTGACAAGAGTAAACTCCATGTGCTTGTCATAAGTGTCACTGGTTCGGCCTACTTATCATTTATAAGTGCCTATCATGTTTGTCATATGGCATGAGACTCACCATTCCATCTTATTTATATCTCATATAAATAACTTGGTAACAAACATGAATACAATCTTTCTGGATAAGTCATGTCCTTATTATGAAGTATCCTCGATTGTGAACCTATTTATGATACTTTGTGCTAGAAATATTGTCACTCATATTCTTAACAACTTAAGAATAATATTTCTAACAAAATATCAATGGACCTTTTCTATTAGACATAAATATATTATGTAAACGGAAAGTGGAAATGCCTTTTATTAATAAAAATATGTACAAGATACATACTAAATGATATGCTCTAGGGCATACTACTAACAATCTCCCACTAGCACTAGAGCCATTCATTACAATATCTTAGACCTATCTTCTCAAGATGTCGGTCTAAGTGAGTCTGTGACATAGGCTTAGTGAATGGATCACCGGATTTTCACCGATGCTATTTTTTGCATGGCTACATCGCCTCGCACAACTATTTCTCTGATAATGTGGTAGTGCCTTTCTATGTGTTTGGATTTCTGGTGAGACCTTGGTTCCTTAGCCTGTATGACTGCTTCATTATTGTCACAGTGTAGTGGAACTGCTGACTCAATGGAAGGAACTACTGTAAGTTCTGTCACGAACTTCTTTATCCAAACAGCTTCCTTTGCAAGATCCGATGCGAATATACTCACCTCTATAGTGGAATCAGTAGTCGTGCTCGCTTGAAACTCTTCCAACCGATCGCACCTCCATTACAAATGAACACATATCCAGAGGTAGACTTTCTATCATCGATATCTAATTGGAAATCGTAATCGATAACCATCCAATTGCAAGTCTCCACCTCCATAAATCAAGAATAAATCCTTAGTTCTTCTCAAGTACTTAAGAATATTCTTGATGACTATCCGATGTTCCAAACCTGATTGGATTGATACCGCTAGTTAAACTAACGATATGCGATATCCGCCTAGTACACAACATTGCATACATTAAACTTCCAATAGCCAAGCATATGGAATCCTCGCCATCTTATCTCTTTCTTCGTGTGTCTTTGGAGACATCTCTTTAGAAAGGTGGATACCATGTCTCACTGGTAACAATCCTCTCTTGGAATCAAGCATGTTAAACCTCTTTAACACCTTTTCCAAGTATAGACTTTGAGATAAACCGATTATTCTTTTCACTCTATCTCTATAGATGCGAATCCCAAGAATATAGGTTACCTCCCCTAAGTCTTTCATGGAGAATGTATTTGACAACCATACCTTTATAGTCGTCAACATACCTGTGTCATTACCCATCAACAGTATGTCATCCACATATAAGACAAGGAAAGTGATAGCACTGTCACTAAACTTCTTATATACACATGGCTCATCCTCATTTTTTATAAAACCAAAGGATTTAATGGCTTCATCAAAATGGATGTTCCAACTCCTCGAAGCTTGTTTCAACCCATAAATGGATCGCTTTAGCTTGCATACCTTGGAACCATCTTGGGATTCAAAACCCCTAGGTTGTTCCATGAAAATGTTTTCTTCAATGTATCCATTGAGAAAAGGCTTTGACATCAATCGCCAAATCTCATAATCATAGTATGCACTATTGCTAATAAAATCCTAATTGATTTAAGCATGGCAACAAAGCAGAAAGTCTCCTCATAGTCGATTCCTTGCCTTTGGCGAAACCCTTCGCTACTAGCCTTGCCTTATAGGTCTTTACCTTTCCATCGTAACCAATTTTCTTCTTGAAAACCCATTTGTTCCCTATAGGTACAATACCTTGTGGGTCAACAAGATCCCAAACTTGATTCTTATACATGGAATCAATCTCGATTTCATAGCATCAATCCATTTTGAAGAGTCTATATCTGATATAGCTTCTTCATAAGTAAGTGGATCATCTCCATGATCTACTTCTTCATGAGTAGACAACTCTTGTTCTTCTTCATGAAGAAAACCATATCTCACTTGTGGGTAAGATACCCTGGTTGTTCTACGAGGAACAGCTGTATATGTTTCATCAACGGGTATAGGTTGACTAGATGGATCTATATCCATCGATGTTGGTTGGTCAGAATTCTCCAATTCTAACTCTATTTGCCTTCCTTTGCCTCCTTCTTGAACAAATTGTTGTTCAAGAAATGTGGCATCTCTACTTATCACAACCTTTTGTGAAGTAGGCAAATAAAAATAATATCCAAAACTATCTTTTGGATATCCAACAAATCGACCTTTTTCTGATCTGGTCTCCAATTTATCAGTGTTCACTTTTGATATAAGTGGACAACCCCAAATCTTAACATGCTTAAGACTTGGTTTTCTTCCATGCCATATCTCATAAGGTGTGGAAGGAACGATTTTGATGGAATCCTATTCTGAATATACAAAGTCGATTCTAATGCAAATCCCCAAAAGAAGATTGGCATATCAGTATAGCTCATCATACTACGTACCATATCCAATAGAGTACGATTTCTCCTTTCAGATACACCATTCAGTTGTGGCGTTCCTGGAGGAGTCAGCTGAGAAACAATGCTATGCTCTCTCAAGTATTCATCAAATTTAGTACTCAAATATTCACCTCCACGATCTGATCGAAGAGCTTTAATACTCTTTCCTGTTTGATTTTCTACTTCAGATTTAAATTCTTTGAACTTTTCAAAAGATTCATGTTTGTATTTCATCAAATACAAATACCCAAACCTTGATTTATCATCAGTAAAGGTAATAAAATAATGAAAACCCCCTCTAGCCATTTCTTTAAATGGACCGCATACATCACTATATATTAGCTCTAAAATATTTTCAGCTCTTAGCACTTGTCCAACAAAGGGTGATCTAGTCATTTTGCCCTAAAGGCAAGATTCACAAGTTGGAGTAGGCTCAGAGCCCAATGAGGATAAAATCCCCATTTTCTCCAGTTTTGCAATCCTATCTTCTGCAACATGACATAACCTTAAGTGCCAAATATATTTTGAACTTGAGTTGGTTTTCACCATGGCATTGCATTCTTTTAGATTGCTATACTCTGGCCAGTGGAAACACTTTCTTACTGGCAATGGAAACACTTTTCTGTTGGTAATGGAAACACTTTCCTGTTGGCAGTGGAAACACTTTCCTTTGCCTTTGTCAGCTTTGGTCTTCCTTTTCTGTTTAGCTATTTTCTTGGAAGGACCAGGAATCTGAGGTTTCTTTTTCTTATTGCCCTTCTTCTTGTTGGACTTTCCACAGTAAGAAGATGCAACAAAGCTACCTCTTTTCCTTTATTGCACGGCATATTCTTTTGGGCAATAACCAGCATGTTGAGTAAACCAGCTAAGGTGCATTCTGTTTAGTCATATGGAAATTTGTCACAAAATTCCCAAAAGACTCAGAAGGATCAAGGATCAAATCCGTCTATAGTTGGAAATCCATGTTGAAGTCAAGATGTTCCAACCGCTCAATCAGCCAATCATCTTGTGGACATGATCCCCAACATTCTGCCCTCGGACATCCTCATACGGAATAGTGTCTAGATATCTCATAACTAGCATTCTCATGCTCACCATACAACTCTTGTAGGTGAAGGAGGATCTCACTGCACTGCATGTTCTCATGTTGCTTCTGTAACTCATTACTCATGGAAGCAAGCATGTAACACTTAGCTCTCATATCATGCTCCTTCCACTTATCCAAAGTTTCATGTTCCTCTTGTGTGGCCTCTGGAGGTAAGGGACCAGGAACATTTGAATGTAGAACATATCCTACATGTTCAAGGTTCAGGACAAATTTCAAATTTCTTAGCCAATCAGACATATTAGGTCCTGTCAACCTATTGTGATCAAGTATGCTTGCAAGGATATTGGATGGTGGTGGTTGTTTTGTGCTCATTTTTATCAAAAAATTAATTGCAGAAAATAACCAGTTTAATTAGTAAATGTATCATGTAATTAACCAAAATGATTATGGTCTTTTAATCAAATTGATCCTCCCACTAACTTAGCGAATCCTACACTTCCAAAGTAGAAAATGGAAATCCTAGTTGGATGGATTTCTAGTGGGTGATTGAATTCTTATAATTCTATTGATCATCCTTAGGTACATCCATTATTGGAATTACAATAAACTGTAAGTGAGTAACTCCTTGCCCATCACATCTCATGTGAGGTTCAATCCTTTACCTAGCCCCTAATGCTCAAAATCTCAGGTACATCCATTATTGACTTATCTTGCATTAGTTAAGTTGATCCCATTGAGCCAGTAATTATGCAAATAATTTTAATGTCCTCAGGTACATCCAATATTGGCCACTAAACCATTTATATATTTACAACATCTCATGCTTAACAATTATTCTTAAGAAAATCTCTTAAATTAATTGCATCTTATGCAACTATTTAAAATTTCTTAAAATAATTGCCCCAATGGAGGGCCTATGTTATAATTACTTTAATTATAGCATTTCCAACTTAATCATTTGTTTGGAAGATTTTATGATCATTCTAATTACTATTAAGGTCTCACTTTGCACATTATCCAATTAGCATGCATATATCATATAATAGCATACATTCCCATACATCTCATGCATTCATGGATAAGCAATAAATATGGTATGATCATGGACTTTCTAAGGGATTCTATTCTGAGCCACCAAGAATTGAATTAGGGCATTCCTAGGTGCATTTCATTCATTCATTCATTTTACAAGAGTTGCTGAAGGAGTACATAATTTACACTTGATCTTGAATTCCTCCCACTGGTCCCACCAATGCTCTTGACCTCCTTGAATTTCTTGTAATCCAATATTACATGGTAATCCTTGACATACCAAGGCGAATTTACAAGAACTTAAATAAATGATATTACAACCCAAAAATTATTGCAAACTTAATAATACATGCCCAAAATAAATTAAAATAAATTAATTAATTTACAATCCCAAAGAAACATAAAAGAAATAAATCCAATCACATTGGTCTTTTATAGTCCATGATCATCCATCATGCATATCACTATTTAACAATTAAATAAAACATACATACTTAAATTAAATTGAATATCTCATATTCAACTTAAAAAACCAGATTTGAATATGATTCAAATAAATTTAAAAATTTAGATTTGAATCTCATTCAAAAAAATTTAAAAATTCATATTTGAATCACATTCAAACATTTTTTAAAAAATCAGATTTGAATCACATTCAAACATTTTTTAAAAAATCAGATCTGAATTTTATTCAATCAATTTTAAAAAATCAGATTTAAATATGATTCAAACAATTTTAAAAATTCAGATTTGAATCACATTCAAACAACTTTTAAAATTCAGATTTGAATCACATTCAAACAATTTTTAAAATTCTGATTTGAATCATAATTTAATTGTGTGATTAAAATTACTAATTAAACATTTTAATTAGTCAAAGAATAGGCCTTAGATCATACAACAATTACAGAATTAAAAGCCAAACCTTGAACCACCCATGGTAGCCAAACCATGTGCACCATTGATGGTGTTTTTTTTAAGTATGCCGCCACCTTACTTTGCAACCAGCAATGATCTTTTGATCTCATGATCAAACACATAATTAAATCATATAATCAACAATCTAAATGGCAAATATAGTGGCTCTGATACTAATTGAAGGAACGGAAGCGTGAAAAACACAAGTTTATACCATTGAATTCAAAAATTTTCACCTAGGGTCACATGCATCATGCAAGATTTCAATGATAAACAACATATTAAAACTCTTTTAATATGTTTTTTGGATCTGTATTTGCCATTTAAGATTTTAAAATTAATCAGATTAATTTTAGAACCCTAGATTAAATCAAGAACGATTACACTAACCTCTTGATGCACTGCAGCGTGTCTGCGCCTTTGAGATTCATCTTCAGGACACCAGATGTTGTCCCTCTAGTTTGTCCACACCAAGAACACCTATGGAAGCCCCTTGAACAGCTTCTAAAGCTTTTTCTATTAATTAGAAATTCAAGTTCTGCCTTTTAAGAGATTAGAGATGTAAACAGGACACTAGAAACAATTTCTAGTGTTCTTAATTCAAGATATTGATGGTTAATCTCTTTGAATTGATGAGAGATGAAGAAGAATAGATGAAAAGCCTCAAAGTGGCGTGACAAAGGAGAGAGGCAGCTGCTGGTTATTTTTCTTTTCATAACCACACTTAAATAGCTAGGTTAACACATTAAACCCTTGCCACATGTCATCCTTTGATTAGCTCTAGGTTTAAGTGACCTAATCACATTGTGCCAAGTGTCAAACCTATATTTAATCTTGATTTTAATTATCTTACATGATTAAAAAAATTTGGCAAGCTTATGTGTAATCCCATGTGTCACCATCTCATGGTGCCACGTGTCACACTGTGAAATGACCAAAATGCCCCTGTGTCTTAATTTTGAGTTCTTAACCCAAAATGATTATTTTTCTTCTTCTAATTAATTTATATCAAATATAAATTAATTAATTAATCACTATTAATTAATTTCTCATTAATTAAATTCATATTTAAACACTTTAAATATAAATTTAATTTATACTACACATCCAATAATCTATATTTGGTTTCAAGTCATGCTAGGGACTTTGCAATTTAATTGCAAACCAAACCTATTTAATTAATCAATTAAACTCTTTAATTAATTAATTAAATCATATTTAAATAGGTGATAACTTGTGTATGTGTGTGACTTACTAGGCTCATCACTAATTGGCAATGAGACATGATATCAACTCTTAATATCATCAGAACTTTTTCTTACCATAAATGATTTCTCTAAATCATTTTATGCACCTCATAGACCATGGTTAACACCTAGCATAGCATGCCATGGCCACCCAATTAGTAATAAGGTTTACCTTAAATGAACCTATAATCATATGTTATCATGCACTAGAATCTCTCTGTTACAAAATCCCAACTCAAGCTGGAGTCATGGTTTATGTCAAACTCCATTTGCTATGAATATTATGTTCTCTTTTAATTCCAGTTCTTGATTAAAAAGATTTTCTCATCAGAAACTCTTTTCTGAATAAATCTATCTGTCCTGGCCAGGAACTTGAAACATCAAGAACAATTAAATAAACATAGGATTTTATCTCTATTTACTTAGAGGAACAGATTCCATCTTGATCAACACCTACCTCCATATATAACTAGTAGGAGCCAACACATGCCCATATACCCATACATAGTACAAGTATGAAAGCAGTATCAAACTCAAACTACCTATATACAAGATAACTGTGCTATCTCAGGTCTAAAGATTATATGCACTGATATGATTTATGACAAAACATTGACAATAGTAAACTCCATGTGCTTGTCATAAGTGTCACTGGTTCGGCCTACTTATCATTTATAAGTGCCTATCATGTTTGTCATATGGCATGAGACTCACCATTCCATCTTATTTATATCTCATATAAATAACTTGGTAACAAACATGAATACAATCTTTCTGGATAAGTCATGTCCTTATTATGAAGTATCCTCGATTGTGAACCTATTTATGATACTTTGTGCTAAAAATATTGTCACTCATATTCTTAACAACTTAAGAATAATATTTCTAACAAAATATCAATGGACCTTTTCTATTACACATAAATATATTATGTAAATGGAAAAGTGGAAATGCCTTTTATTAATAAAAATATATACAAGATACATACTAAATGATATGCTCTAGGGCATACTACTAACAATCCTTAGATTCATTGTTGGCTAGCGAGGAGCTGTTAGTTTCTCAGTTCTCAGTACTAGAATAAGTGGCAAGCAATAGGGAAATTTTAAAATCTTAAAAAACCTTTTATTATTTTATTATACTTCCTACTAAATAGACAGAATGCTATTATTTGAGGATTTTACCTCAAAGAAATCCTAATATTTGATTATGAACTTGGTATATTAATTATAATATTTATTTCTTTAATCTCTACTCTTTACATGTTCCTAAGTTCTAAAACTCAAGGATGAGATTTTTATGTCTATACAAGTGAGATTATTTCTATATATGCATTATTGAGAAAGTTTTTCCTACGATTTATGAGAAGCAAGTGTCAACTATTTTAAAAAAATATATATAAAAAATATAAGAAACGAAAAAATGAGGGAAACATATAAATATAAAAAATATAGTGCTATTTGCTTGAGTGGAATTAGAATTTAAAAAATCCATTCAAATATTGTCCTATAAAAAAAACAAAAAATACAATTTCACACAATCAATTCAATTATTCAAACAAATTATATACTAAAAAATAAAACACAATACAAATTTTTAATTATAAAGTAAAACCAAACCAATACTTTCATAAAAATATTAAACAAATCTATATTATGCATAAATGTGGGATGATAGGAACATTAGCTTTACAAAAAATACCCTCCATTCTTCAAATTCATTACAATTATATTTTTATTATTTAAAATAATTTTAAAAGTAAAATAAATTTAAAATTCGTAATTTTAGAGTTCATATAAATTTGAAATTCATAGATTTACTTATATTATAACTTTAGTTAAATAAAAATTTTATAATAATTAATTAACAAAAATAAAAAATTAGTAAGTGAAAAATAAAAAATACAATTAATAATATAATCTACCTATAAAAATATTATTTCCAAATTCTTATTGCATTAAGATAAAGTCAACCAATAAAATATATTTTTTGCCTCTCAATCTCTTTTCTAAATGTATTATAATAACTCTATCAAGAAATTTAAAGAAAATTAAAACTATTTTGAGAATAACTTTTAGTAAATAATAAATTTTAATTTATAAAATCAAAATATTCATAATCCCATAAATAGTATTTTATTTATCATATTTTAATCACTAAAACAGTACATACTAAAAATTTATTTCATTTGTTTTATTTATAATATTTTAATTGACTAAAGTTATATAACTTATTAATTTTATTTTCTTATAACTTTTGTAACCAATTTTAATTAGAAGTAAAATACAGTAATACTAATTAATAACTAAATTTAATTGACTACTAAAAATTATATATTATAATAATGTTGTATTATATATGAAAAATTAAAAGAAAATTATATATAAAAAATTAAATCATGAGTTTATATAACGAATAAATCAATGTCGAATACACCTTAAGATAAAAACTAATTATATAATAATGATTAAAGAATTAAACAATTGAATTAAATATATTAACTATAGAAATTATTACAAAAATTTTTAATATATAACTGCACATAAAATAAATTGAATTAAACAAATCATACATAAAAAATCATAAAAATAATAAATATATAACTATAGGTTGCATATTGCTTTTTTTTAAGAAAAAGATATTATCATACATAAAAAATCATAAAAATAATAAATATATAACTATAGGTTGCATATTGCTTTTTTTTAAGAAAAAGATATTTTTTTTTTTAAGAACTCATAGCTAAGGTTTCAATTCTAAATTCTAAACCAAATCTATTTTCAAAAGAATCAAAACTCAATATAAAACAAACAACCAATCACAATAGCAGCAGAGCATTGGATGGATCATGGGAAGCTTATACTAGCATGGATATACTACAATTTCCTTAGAAAACTTGATGAACATGCAGGTTCTGCCTGATAACTTGATGAATCTCGTAAGTGACTTTCCGATGTGATGAGAACCATTTAATGATCTCTCAATTTTTAGCTCTAGAAAATATTTTCCAAATCAGGTCTCCTTAAAAGACCTTAGTGTTGACGTTTTATTTCTATATAATAGCCATTTTATCAGTATATTTACATCATTATTGTGGATAGCTGCACTAAAAATTTGATGGGAACACCGGTCTGCCATTGCCATTTTGACAGCCATTAAGCGTGACCCTGGTGAAACTATTGGTTTCCTCCCTCATCTGAGGTGGTATGTACCTTTCATCAGCCTGGATGGGGGTAGTGTGAATCACCAGCTTCTTGAACACTTCCAGAGGACTGCACCCGAAGTTCTTCAGTATTTTGCCTAGAAGGTCTAGAAGTGCCGTCTTGACCCATTACTTTAGGTCCCTGCTGAACTTGTTGAGTAGAGAACTGCTGTACATGTTGATCAAATTTCTCTATCATATTGAATAGGGCCTTGTTAAGAGCCTGCAAAACTTCATAAATTCTGTGGTCAACTTCTTTCAAATCTCAGCAAGTCTTTGAAACTTTTCCACATTTTTCCTACTTTGCTCGGTATGTACACTAATAGCCGTAGCAACTGACTTCAAATCAAAGTATTAGTAACGTATCCATATGCATCTAGAGACCCAACAAATGTATTTTCATAAACGAAGTGAGGATCCATCTTAACAGAACGAGTCCCATCGAGAGTGCCAAAAATGATGTGTTTGGCCTTAATTGAATGTGGGTGTGCCAGAGGTGTGAAGTACCTCAACCATAACAATGCGAATGCGCTGTTCTATAAGAGAATTGTGCAAGTTTAGAAGGACTGAAATGAACTTTGGACCCTTTTCCACAGGCCGTTTAAATTCTAAAGGATTCCAAGAATATTGAAATCAAAGTGATATATTTGGATTTGAAATAAAGAAATAAGAAATTGCATTAAAAATAAATTGCTAACTACATAAATGAGATTTGAGGAATTTAATTAAGTGTTGAACTAAGCGAAAATAAAAGCTAATTTTGAGGTTGTTGATTTATTTTTGGATAATTCGATCTGTTCCCTGATGATTATCCTCTTCCCCATATATAGCTTTGATATGGCTTACAAAGGTTACTCTCCAGTATCCCCACTTCCCAAGCTTTGTAACTGCAACTCTCTAAAACAGCTCCCATTTTGTCCACAAACCCACTCTTCCACTTCACCAGTACCTAACTTCGGCATCAATCAAAATCTTTTTATCACCTTCCGCAGCTACCACTTCTTCAGCTCCCACGCTCTGCATAATTGTTCAGCAGTATCCCACTTGATTTATAGCTTTTCACAACTCCCCAGTTCTTCAGAACTGTTTCTTTATGCTCCACTTTCACTTTTGCAAGAGTAACATTAGTTCAAAGATCCATAGATTGATATTTTGAGTTGGGCTACTGCAAAAAAACATGGATTTTAATTAACTTTAGGCCTGTCCATAGATACGTATAATGAGTAGGTTTACCAACTCTTATATATAATAGGAAGTGAAAGTATTATCTATACCTAAAAGCAATTACCATTTTAATAATGAACAAAACTGAATTGAAGAAGTTTAAAGTAGTATCGACAGAATCACTGAAATTGTATGTTAAGAACCATACTCTCTCTTATTAGTTCATAAGATACAATTTCAATCAACTCATCACCAGATGTTATTATTGACCCAAGAATTCTTAAATTTTTAACATCAATTATAGTGGCAGAATTAATTATCTGACTACAGTCCGGTTCTTCATCTTACTCAAAAATAAATTAGTGCACTTCGCTCTTTCTCACATAGCACATATACCCGAAGGTCGCATCTGTACTACCAGATCAGTTTACAAGGCAAGGCCGCTTGATCAGATTCGAATGTGGCAGGGCCACCAGAGCAAATTTCATATGTGCACTTGATGCTGCTGAATACAATCATATTTCAGGTTGCTCATCTGCTAAAGAAATTTGGAAAAAAAGCTCCAAGTGAGATAGGAGGGAACCAATCAATTCAAAAAATTCAAAAAAATCAAAAGCTAATTTCATAATTCGTGATTATGAGATATGCAAAAACAAGCTTACTGAATTAATTGCTGGAAGTAGTACGGGATTCACAGGTTTGATGATCAACACAGCTAAAGCTCTTCGCAAGAAAATTACTGGAAAAGAATTAGTCAAGAAGATTCTGAGATCATTGATTAAATCTTACGAAACCAATCTAGTGATTCTCTTTGACACTACGAATTCGGAGACTTTCACCTATGATGAACTTATTGGCTCACTAAAGCACGTGAAATGATGTTCAGCAAACATAATGCTGCTGAAGAAGATAAAAAGAAGAAGGTGATTGCTCTTAAAGTTGAGAAAGCCGATAAAAAGAAGAAACTAATGGCTTTCGAGATCAGTTTCAAGAGACAACTCAACTTCTAGTGATGACAATAATTAGACCACAATGTTTGTTAGAAAATTCAAGAAAGCACGTAAGAAGGTGACTGCTAGCTTATCCAAAACTTATAATTGCAAGCAAAATTTTTATTATTTAGATCCCAATTTATCATGAACCCCAATCTATCATGGAATCATGACACAATATATGAGTTTCACCCACTTATGAATCCCATATATTTGTGCTTTGGATCCATAATAGACCTAGACAAAAATTTCCAAGCAAGTGATACCCGAAATGAGTAATAATATTAATATTAATAATAATAATAATATAGAAATGAGTGAAAGTTTATCTAACAGTAATCAAGTCAAATTAAATAATTAAGAACGGAGAGGGATATATTTGCATAATGTTATTTATCTTTCCATTTGTTATGTTATACAAATATTAGATACGCTATTAGTTCCTGTTGTTCTCTCAATTTCTTGTTTATAATTATATTACAGATATAATTTCATTTTTTATTTTGAATTTAAGATAGAATTTTTTTAAATAATAATATTTAAAATAATAATATTTTATTAATAAAATACAAGAAATACTTAATATATTAAGTTTATTTTAAATCCAGATCAGCAAGCTTTCTCAATATATCCAATTTTAGAATTTAAAATATTAAAAAAAATCATAAAACAATATAAAAAAAATTACACAATGAGCTCGAAAACTCAAACCAATAAGCGCCTTGCTTAGCTCAAAGGCTCGTAATGTTAAGAGATAAGTTTTATTGTAGATTTTGTATGATTATTTATGAAAGAAAATTATGTCTTTACTTTATATATGTGTGTGTTTCAATTCAAAATTTTCCATTCAATATATTTTAATGTGCCAATAACATAATGCAATACTGCAGCATAAATAAATATTAAGGAAAATGGCTTGCTTAGCTTAGGTTGCTCATTAATTAACAAGATGGAGAGACCGCCTTGCAGAATTTAAAGCTTGGCTTGATGTTCAAATGCTCCGGGAAGGTGCTGACTCCCACACCATACTCAGAGAATTCATCTCTCGAACTGTTGGCACATTGCAAGACTGGTTTTCCTCTATTGGAGAATATCAGAAAGCTCAATTTTGCCACCTGACTCCCTTACAAGCAATCAACGCTCTCTTTGCTGAGTTTCTTGGAGATGCATCCTTATACAGCAAGCAGTTAAGACAAGAGTTCTTTGATATGCGCTGCTGTTCTTTGAAAAGATCAGACATTGAGAAACACTACTAGCGCATGACTCAACGTTATTATCTGCTTAATGGTTACAATGATGTCAACCTCCGGCATACCTATATTGCCTCCCTACCAGAAGCATTGCAACCAGAACTCCACAGAAGTATTGCTGCTACCAGAAGAGCAATGAATGCTATCACTATAGGGGAAATTCATCAAATGACTTTGGCCTGTCTTGACAAAATGTGTGAACAACAGAAGTTGTTCAAAGATATCATTGACAACAGCAAAGCTTTGAAGAATGTATGCCAGAAGTCTCACCTTGCCATTAAATGCAAGGAAAAGAACTGTGAATGCAAACCAAAGAAGAAAGCACATTACAAGAAGCATCCCTCTGGATTCAAACCCCCTTTCAAGCAAAAGAAAGGAAGAAGGTCAGTAAAATACTTTCGAAAGAAAAGGACGGGTACAAAGAAGTCTGACAGATGCTATATCTGTGGCAACCGAGGCCACTATGCCAAGAACTGCCCTAAGAACCCCAATAAGGCAGTTAAGCTATTACAACACATACAGTAGGCTTCTCACATCTCCTTGGAGCATGATGATGTCGAATCCTTGTTCTCTGAACAGGATGAACCCGATGAAGATACGCTTTTGCCCTTGGAGTAGACATCGATCGTAAGAAGATTACTCATTCACTTGTAAGAATCCAGTTCGAATCAAGCCCATTACCCATCTTACCTGGCCCAACATATCCAATCCTCCCAATCCACCTATGGTCCAGACACTATTCCAATTCCTTTAGTCCCGATCCATATTCTTCCCAGCAAGTATGAACGGCCCATTAGTGTCATTAGCTTCTTGGATACCGGGGCTCACAAGAGTATGATGAACCCAGCCATCTTACCCTCAGAATACTGGGTCCCTCATGAAGAATACTTTAAGGCTGCAGATGGAAATGTTTTCAAAACTAGCCTTATCACTAAGCACCCAATTGGAATCCAGTTCTTCCCCACTTGCATCCTTTGGACTAAGGTCATCTGCCTGATCTTCCCGACAAGGATTTGCGATAGGCTTTGACTTGTATCAACAAAGAAGCATTTGAAGATCCTCCCCACAAGATTGAAATATAAGAGAAATTTTCAGCCATTTACTTCTGTCCCAAGGTTATATTCTCTGGCTGATGCCCCAGCCGAATTCCAAGAGCACAAGGAGCTCCTTTTAAGGTCCTGTGCTGACTCCCATGCACATTTTTACCATCACCATCCTCTATGGAAAAACCCGGAATTCTTTGTCAGTCTCCCATTCAAACTCAATGAAGATATCAATCCGACAAAGGCCTCACACCCGGGAATGAATCCTACAGACTTGGCTTTAGCCCAAGAAGAGTGCAGACAGCTTCTCCAACAAGGCCTCATAGAACCCACTTCCTCCCAATGGGCCTGCCAGGCCTTTTATGTTGAAAAAGGATCGGAGCGACTAAGAGGGAAGAAAAGGCTTGTCATTACAAGCCTCTGAATCATTTCCTCCAAGATGACAAGTTCCCATTACCAAAGCCTGAAGCCTTGTTCACTCAACTACACGAAGCCCATATTTTCTCCAAGTTTGACCTTAAAGCCGGTTTTGGCAATTGGGTATTAACCCCTCTGATAGGCCCAAGACTGCTTTCTGCATTCCTACGGCCCAATACCAATGGACTGTCCTTCCATTCGGCCTTAAGACGCCCCATCGCTTTTCCAAAAGGCCATGACAAGGATATTCGAGCCCATCTGCATAGTGCTCTTATTTATATAGACGATATCCTTCTTTTCTCCAAAGATGTTACAACCCATAGGGCACTCCTCTCCATATTCCAACAATTGGTGGATTCCTATGGAATTATGCTATCAGAAAAGAAGAGCTCCCTGGCCCAAACTGATATCGACTTCCTTGGAATGAGATTCAAGGATGGAAAATACCAACCGACCTCACATTGCGTAAGAATTATCAAGTTTCTCGATAAGGACTTGACAAGAAACAAATACAACAGTTCCTTGGTATTATCAATTACATCGAAGTTTATCCCGCTTGTGGCCGCCCACACTTGCAAGCTGTCAAAGATGCTTAAATAGGATTCTCCACCATGGAGTGAAGATAAGACATGTGAAATCAAAAAATTAAATGAAGTGGCTTTATACCCGCCACCACTATAAATTCCTAGCATTGGACACCGCATTCTTCAGACTGATGCTAGTGACACCCACTGGGGTGCAGTCCTCATCGAAGAAATTCAAGGAGAAAAGCACATATGCGGACATGCTAGTGGAGAGTTCCCAGAACCTCAGAAACACTATCATTCAGTCTATAAAGAGATATTAGCTGTCAAAAATGGGATAAAGAGATTCGAATTTCATCTGATTGGCCATCACTTCACTGTGGTTATGGACAGCTCATCCTTCCCAAAGGTTCTAGACTTCAAAAACAAGTCTCTTCCTGAACCACAATTACTGAGGCTTAAGGACTGGTTCGCCAAGTATAAATTCTCATATCAAAGGAAAACACAACTTGGTTCCTGACCTCTTATCCAGGCCCAAAAACCTCCACCTGATTCAGTCTTTCTCCACACTTCCTTTGATCCTTATGGCATCATCCTCTTCCTCTCCACATACTCCTTCTCCAATGCACAATTTCCTGGCTCCTACTCCAGACAGTTTTCCCCCTGGATGTTCACCAAACCAGCCTATCTCAAAAATGGCTAAGTTCGCAAGGGATCATCTGTTTCACTACCGAGTGCAAGAAACACCCTAAGGATTACTCCTCCTCGACGCCTTTATCCTCGATAACCCTTTCTCACTGTTTGAGATCCAACCCGCAGAGAACTCATCCTAGAAGAACTATGGCTCCTCCGTGCATGGTTACACTCTATTCCACAGACGAATTCCCACTCATGGCCTCAGACGATGTTATGAACAATACTAACAGGACTCTCGTCTGCATTTTTAGAATGGTTCAAGCCCATTTCAAAGCATGGCGCTGACACCAAACGCATCATAGACACCCATGGAATAGAAGATGTGCCCATTCTTTGCTCAAATTTCAACATCGTAACCTTGTTCATTTTTCACAGGCCTGTCTCTAGAAGGCCCGATGGACTCCTCTGGACCCAGAATACTGAATATGAGTGGAGGACTTACGAAGGGTCAATTATTGACAAAGATGCCATGGGACCCTTGAGAAAGCAACTAGCTGAGTACCTCTGTGAAATTAACAGCTATTATTGCCCGGTGCCTCCCCATGTGAATTGTACATCACTTGGTCCCATCCGGTCTCTCACTAATGAGCCCATTGACTGGACCCATCCCATGTGGCAAGATTCTCAGGATCCAATGGACACAGAGTCACGAGAGGCCATTCAGAGTGCGGACCCACCATCTCCTGTTCACCAACAGTGGCCAAAGGACTTTTTTGGAATCGACTCTGATGATTCCGACTTTGACACCCTCAATCTGTCCACTACTCCATGATAAAAGTTAAAGTTTGTCAGTCAATAATGTAATGATGTGTATCTGTCTTTATTTATGTTGCTTTAAGAGTGTCGGTAGCCAGTTTCTAACCGGTTGCCTGTAATATCAAGAGCCTCCTCGCCTATATAAGGAGTTGCTCTCTTCAGTTGTATCCAGACTCAGTTTTTTCAATAATATTCTCTGAAGTTCTCTTCCATGGCTTTCTAAACCCTTTCTCCTTCTCTCTGAAAATCTTTAAATGTGTATCATACTCTTATAATCAGAGATACGTATGCTCTACACTTGCCTCTTTAAGAGGATCCTGTGTATCAGAAATATCTTTGTTTTGACATTAAGGTGTAGCGGTCCCGTTATCACTTATATAATGAACAAAAGGGCACAGCCAGAGAGTACCTATGGATAGGGAAGAGGCATAGCATGAGTTCATACTATGAGTGGTAAGTATTATACATACTTTATTGGTGAGTAGGGGTGAATTTTCCAACTCTGGTATTTTCTCTTAATCTTTGTATCTCTGTTTTCTGCCATCTTCTCTTACCTTGGTATATCGGCTGGAAACCAGTAACTGCTTAATTCCTTCCTAGAAGGTAGAGCGATCTCTGGCCACAACGCCACGTACCAAATATGGCTTGCCAAACACCTAACCCTGTTTCTGAAACTCATATCCAAACCCCTTCTCCCTCTGAGATCGTTAACCTCACCTCTTCTCTTTCTTTCTCTTCACCACTTCGAAGGACACTATCCTCCAGAATTGATAATCTCGTAGAAATATCCACTTTACCTGAAGATGCTCAGGTTGGAGAATCTCTCCTTCCTCTTCTCAGTCCATACAACATCTACAGGCGATCTGGATCTTTAACCAGATCTATCAGATCTCTCATTTCATCTAGAAGATCTTTGTCAAAAGAATATGTTCAGGCCTCCAGGATGGATCAATGCTCTCTCCAGAGTTCATCTGCTGAACAATATGTGACTTTAGAAATCCCTCCTCAGCTTATTCCCAGATGGAGACAAGAAGGGTTTTCTCATCTTCACTTTGGAGCTGTTCGACTTATCCTCAGTCTACATGGGAGATGAGGTCTTCCAGTTACAGCTAGAGTGTCTCTCCTTGATACACGGTTCTTGCAGTATGAACATGCGGTTATAGGAACCTGCCTCACCACCTTACATGCTGGGAGTGTGGTGCTAACATTCTTCCCAAACTATAATCTCTCGCTAAGAGATCCACATCTTAGCACTGCCCTTAAAGTTCAGGTTCAACTCACTGGCGCCGCTCAGGTGACCTCTTCGATGATGGCCACCTTACACCATCAAATTATCTACAGATTGCAGGATCATGCTGTAGATCTCTCACAGCCATCTGTTTCCAATGATGCTCTGCTTGTATTGGCTGATACTGAGACCACCCCAACAATTGTCCAGATACCTAGGCAACTGCCTAGAAATGAGCTTGAACAGCTCATTCCAAAAGATTGGTTAACCAATTACGAAAGGCTTCATTCAACCTCTCAGCCAATCCAGACATCGAGTCTTCTTTCAGGAGAAACCCTGATGGAACGGTGCAGACCACGTTTCAACCTCCTCGGCATTCTACAGGCTCTTTGCCTGTATTCCAGACCATGATGGTCCAGCCATTAGAAAAGGAGCAAGACTACTATCCCATTGGAGCAGTAACACCAGACAATCATTACATCTATCCTCAGAAAATAGATGGTCACCGCCTCAGGATCTCCTGTGTTCTGGAGCATGTGACGAAGATTGTGACTGTCGTGACAATTACTGGGAAAATGAGTATGATCATCCTCTGTCTGATAAAAATTGGAGGAAGCTCACCAAGCAAACAAGAAGAGCCTCTTGTAGGGCTCAACAGGTTCTCAGAAGAGACTATCCAGATAATAGCCCATGGATTGGTATCCATGAGGAAACCAAGCAGAAGAAGCCTTTTCCCATCTATGAGCTTGCCCTTGAGATCATCAGAAAGGAAGGAAAGAAACTGCCCCCTCTTAAACCAGTTTCTTATCCTCCTCCTGCACTTCCCTTAGTACAACCTTGTATGATGTTCTCACCTGCCTCTTATGAAGCAGACTTTCCTCCATTAGCACAACAGACCGACCAACAGACTAAGATCTCCACCAGACCTTTCATTCACTCAACTAAGGTTGATAGTGAAGGTCAGACAACCCCGATCACTCAAGCTGAAGAAGTTTTAAACTGGCAAACCAAGAATGCTGCTGTCCAAAATAAGACGCTACAGCGTATTGATTCCAAGATTGACCAGGTCCTCACTAGGACTCAGCATGTTGATCAAAAGATTGACTCCTTCACTGCTTTTGCCCAAAACATGTACAAGGACTTACAAAGTAGAATTACCCAGCTTGATAGAGATCTGAAGGCTTTAATCCAACAACGGAGATTTGGTGTGGAATTCAACCAAAAGGAACAGGAGATACACAACCATCATGCAGAAAACAATAACTCAAAACGAGAACAATACCAAAACAAAAGATAAAGCTAAATTAGGCAACGTCAAAAGATCCCTGAAAATTCAGCTTTATTTTATGTATCTTTCTTTCCTCTTTCTTCTGTTATAGCAGTTTTTGTTTGTTTCTGCATGCATTTGGATATAAGCTAATTATTATATCCTTCCAAATTAAGCAGAAACACCTTCTTTTCTTTAACCTCTAGCAGTTGGCAAGGTGAGGAAGCTTGCACTTGGCAGGAAGTTTGCATGGCAAGGTTTGGATCAATTCCAAGAGAAGGAAGCAACTTGGAATTCTTGTAAGAGCAAAGGCAACGCATGTCTGCGTGGGAAAGCGCTGAGCAGCAGGTGCTGGTTGGAGCAGTAGGGTTGGGAGTCAAACACTTTTACTCGATCACCATTTAGCTTGATCTTTACTCTTCTAATACCTTTAACTTCCATCTTCTTTCCATTGTCTAGCTTTACTTTTCTCCTTTCTTTCCTTCAATCATATCAAACTACTCCTTCTTTGAACAAATATGAAATGAAAAAGCAGAATCTATTAACCACTTATCTTGTAATAGATCTTTTGCATTCTCTTTATCATCATCCACATTCAAACATTCACCATGAACACTATCATCCATTGCAATTGCGAAAGTTCCTTCTTTTTATTTTCTATGACTCTTATTGAATTGTTTAAACTCTGTAAGATTTTTCTTTATTTTCATACAATGGTATTGAATGTGACATGTCTCATGACAGTAGTAGCATTCTCTATATTCAAGGTATACCCTTGATCTCAAGCTCGATCTACTACTCCTTCTCCAATTATTTCCATGTGAATTACTTTTACCATGACTAGAACTAGCAATAAAAGCTCAACCTTCATTGCTACTACTTGTCTTCTTGAACTTTTCATCATTCAAGATAACTAAGGTAACCTCCTCCACCTTTAAAGTCTCATTTCCAACTGTTAGGGTTGTCACCAAGCTTTTATAAGATTGTGGGAGAAAGGATAGAAGCAAGATGGCTTTATCTTCATCATCTACTTTCACACCAGCACTAGCTGATTAGGTAATTAATTTATGAAAAATATTGAGATGATCTCTCATATCAGTATCTTCCTTCATTCTGAGTTGATGCAGCCTGTCTTCAAATACAAGTGATTTGTGAGTAATTTTGACATGTTAGGCTTTCCAATTTCTTCCACAAAATAACTAGCAGAGTCTCCTCCAAGACATTATATTTCATATCTAGGGCTAATGTCAATCTAATCATACTCACAGACCTTTGTTGAAGCTCCTTCCAATTATTATCTTTCATGGTGACCAATTGATTCTCATTCAATGCTTTAATTAATCCTTATTGCATGAAGACATCCTTCATGGTACTTTACCATAAATTGAAATTATTTTTTCCATCAAATAGCTTCACCTCAAATTTTATGCTCGCCATTTTTGACATCTCAAACCACAGCTCTGATACTACTTGTTGTGAAAATCACACCCACACAAAACAAAGAACACAAAATTTAACGTGGTTTGGCATAAGGCTACTCCACCAACAAATCAACTATCAAGAAAAAATAATTATAATCACTAAATATTTTTTTCACCCTCAAAATCATTCAAATAAAACTCACAGAATTAAATACTTTTTTTCACTTTGTGAGTTCTCTACAATACATTTCATATAATGGACAACTAACTACACATATATATGGGCCATTAAAATCTAGTCCTTTTAAGATTTTAATTGTTAAACTTCATAATTTAAATTCTACTAAACTTTATAAACTAATTATACTTCCTAATGCCAATTGGATTTGGACTATAACATTTATTTTGTCAATCAGTGACAAATTTTCATAAATATTTTAAAATTAACTTATGATTTTAGTTTATGATATTTAAAGATAATAAAATATTTTTATAATATTAATTGAAACAAAAAATTTTGGTTTTTAACTTTATGTTTTATTTTTAAGTAAATTTATAAATTAAAAAATTAAAATTAATAATATTTTTTAAGATATATAAATTTATTAAATAAAATTCAACTAAATTCAATTTTAATTATTCTCTCTCCGAACCCTCCTCGATCATGTATGTCATTCTATTCCTCCGCACCCTTCAAGATCGAATGTCATTGCATCTCCTATTCTTCTGTCATTCCCAATTTAATTTCTTCTTGGTGCATCCCAAAGTGTGAGTGTGACTCGAGCCGCATCTTCTTCTCACTGGACTGATTCAAAATACATCATCTCTCAAGAACATCAACTTAAGATTGATTGATTCAAGTTCAAGGGAAGATTTCTAGTTGAGTTTAGATGATGACAATGTATTTTGGGTTTGGTAATGTTTACACCAAAATAAATAATTAATTAATTAATCATTTTTAGGCCTAAAAATTAATTAAATTAATTTTTCATAAAATTAATTTAATTAATCTCTGGCCTAACATAATTATTAAATAAATATCGGATAGTTACTGGATGGTTATCTGAGAGAAGGAAATTGATAGCAGTTCCAAGCAGTACCAAAGAGTGGGCAGATAACTGCTAGTAATTATAAAACGTGATAAGATGTCTTTCAGAGTCTTCCAGGTACCTATAAGGAAAACTGTAATACCCTAGGCAAATACCACATTGGCAAAATACGGGAGAGATGCTGGGTTTATAAATTGGTGGTTCGTAACCCCTGGTGACGCATTTTAAAATCGTGAGAGCTTCAGCCTAGAGCGGACAATATCACTAGTGGGCTGGGCCGTTACATTAGTGGTATTAGAACAAAGGTTTAGGCGGTCCTAGACCTAGATAGATAGAAAGAAATAGTTGCATCACATGCATGGGCCTTTAGATAGAGTCGAGGTAACACTAATGTAGATTTGTTCTTTATCTATTTAGGCAGTGCAAGAGAGGGTCTGGACCTGGCCAGTCCAGCGCAGTTGCTACAGAGAGCAAGAGACCCAGGGGGTCTCAGGGTTAGATTCAGAGGAGAGAACAGAGGCAGAGGTTCTGATTTGCCCCGAGGAGAGGAGGTCAGATGAGTGTATCAATTGGCAATTTTGTGGGTCCTATAGCATGGAGATCAACCCCGATGCCAGTTTGTACACATTGTACTGTAATGGCCCGGCCCACTAGTGATATTGTCCGCTCTGGGCAGAAGCTCTCACAGTTTTAAAACGCGTCACTAGGGGTTACGAACCACAAACTTATAAACCCAGCATCTCTCCCGTGTTTTGCTGATGTGGGATTTGCTTAGGGTGTAACAATCCACCCCCCTTATGGGACTCAGCGTCCTCGCTGAGGTTTGCCCCACCATCGCTCATGGTTGAACGCGGAGTGGCTCTGATACCACAAATGTAATGGCTCGGCCCACTAGTGATATTGTTCGCTCTGGGTCGAAGCTCTCACGGTTTTAAAACGCGTCACGAGGGGTTACGAACTACCAACTTATAAACCCAGCATCTCTCCTGTATTTTGCCGATGTGGGATTTGCCTAGGGTGTTACAAAAACTATAAGAATCAGATATGCAGCAGCATGAAGGTTCCCAACCAACTAATTCAACAACAACAATAAACTCCAACAGTCTATTTATCTTTAATTTTATCCATCTTTTAATTTTCCAAGCTTTGCACTTATTTTCCAAGTATTGTACTTAAAGTTGGATTTGTTTACTTTTATCTTTTTGGAATATTTGGATTGTTGAGTATTGTTCTTTACGTTCTGAAATGAAATTACTCAATTGTTTTTGCAATTTTGCTTTTATTTTGTTAGAGAATCTATTGTAATCTATATACTTTGTTGTTGTTGTGCTTTTTTTAAGAAATGTGTATTTGAGAGAATCTATATGTTTAATTATATATGTTCAATTCTGTCTTTAATTGAATGAATTATGTGTGTGATGTTTAGTTTTGTTTTCTATAATTTTGGTTCTTTCTTACTAAGTTTGCTGGGAATGGAGATAAGTTTGAAGCAAAAAATGAAGATAAAATGGAAGAAGAACCAAAAACTTTCAAATTGAACCTTTTGCTAGATGGATTTTGAGATGGGAAAAATGATCCTTTTACTGTCTTTAACAAAAGCAGAATTGTAAAGAAAAAAAAATCCATATTTCAATTAGGTACTATTCATATGAACAGTGAATTGTGATTCTAAAAAAAAAAAAAAAACACAAGCCAATCAAACACAAAGAGACCAATAATTCTAATGTTACACCATGATGTTGCCCAAGCTTTGGTATAATTTAGCAATCTCAAAGCCGAACATTCCAAAAACTCATGTAACAAAAAATATACAAAACATTATTAAAAAAACACCACAAGGAACCTATAACAGGTTTGAATTGCCTAAAATACAGTACTAGGTTGCAATATCTTCATCAGTCTAATATTTGGTTTTATCATCCCCAGCATATGCAAGCAAATTTTACTTGGGATTCCACTCAACACTATTCATAGTAGCTTTACATGGGATATGATGCAAGGAGCATCTAGTATGAACATTGGACTATTTCATAAGGCATAGATACTATTATTGACTCTAGATTAGGCAAAAATAGTATGCAAGCAAATAATATATCATAGCAAACAAATTCTCAAGATTGGAAAGAGATGTTCCAAGATCACATACAATATCAACGCACAAGTTTCGCTAGTAGAACCTATATAATCTCGTGTATTTGAAGCTTATTGTCCTAACAGGCCATTTGAAAGAGAGTTGGTCACTAGTCATACTAGTGTCCAACAAATGAAAAATTAAGAAAAAAGGCAATCGCTAAAGTTAACAAAAAGTAGCTAAACATTACCATAAAAAGTGTCTACCTATTGTCTAGCTAAGTTTATTTATTTGTTTATTTTTTCCATTCTCTCACCTGCACCCATACCCACACAAAACTCATTTCTTATGCTAATTGTTTCACTTTTGTCTATTTACCCACACTCACACAATTATTGGACAAATAATTTTTTGATATAAAAAATAACAATTATAGAATATAAAAAATTGAAAATAAAAATATTATTTATAAGTAAAAGTTGATTGATATTTATTATATAGTATAGTGAATGAATTATATTAAAAGTTTAATAAATAGTTGAAAATTGATATTATTTAGTTATTAATATAATGAAATATTAAATTATGATAATTATCATTAATACAAAGGAATAAAAAAAAGATATGAATAAATAACTGTTAAAATAAATTAATTAAAAATAATTGAAATGATTTATACATATTAAATTAATTTTTATGAAGGAAATTAAAAATTAAAAATTAAAATAAATAAAATAATAACAATAATAATAATGTATAAATATTCTAAATATAGTTTCAATATATATTTAATAACATAAAATTTTGTTCATTAGTTTATAATAGACAGTCTTTAATAATTATTAATCAATGAATTATATGGGAGGAAAAAAAGTTGATAATTAGATAGTAAACTATAAACAAAATAAACAAATAATTACATTAATTATATTGATATATAATAAGATTTAATTATCCTTTTTCGAGTAAATTCACAAAAGTTATACAATTAATATAAGAAGCAGTTATCGAACAATTTGAATTAAAATATAAAAAATTAGTAAATAATTTGAATATACTTACAATATCATACAAAACATTATTGACACAATAGGTAAGATGGTGTTTTGCATCATATAGCATAAAGAAGGCAATTGAGTTGTGGCACTTAATTATTGTTTTTTACATAATTTTGCTTATTAATTTTATTTCAACAATTATTTATTCATATTATTTATTTATTTTTATTAATAATAGTTATCATAATTTAATATTTTATTAAACTAATAAATACAACATAATATCAAATATTTAGAAAATATTTAATATAATTGATTCACTATAATAATTTTATTAATTTGCTAAATAAATATTAATTCTCTTTTACATATAAATAATATTTGGATTTTTGAATTTTTTATGTTATGTAATTTTTAATTTTATACAATTTTCAAATTGTTTGTATATATTAAATATTAATTTTTTAAATTTTACAAATTAATCCATGTATATTTATTAATTACAAAAATATAAGAGCTTATTTGTAAATAGTTCTAATATTTAGGGATGTTTTGTAAAATATATGAAAGATTTTGTAATTAACAAAAAATTTCAAAGACCTTAAAGTAATTAATTCATATTTTAAAGAAAAAAAAAAAGAGCAGCTAAACGCTTCCTAAAATAGCGTCCAATAGCTAAACACTTTTTAGGTTGGGGTTCAGCTAAATTTTTTGTCCACTTTAGTGATTGCTCTTTTTTTTTTAATTTTTATTTGTTGGACCCTAGTATAACTAGCTACTAGCTCTCTCTCTCTCCTCTATGTTAGCGGAACTCACCCCTTTTGATAAATATTTCTCAAGTTACCCTCTTTTGGTATTTTTTTTTTCTACACCACTCTTTTGGAAAAAATCCTTGGCATATTCAAGAACTAGCATAATGCCTATGCTATGTATAGGTAATTTATATTTTTTATTTTTTAATTTAATTTTTAATTATATTTTAAATAAGATAAATTATTATTATTAAATTAATTTTAAATTAAAATTTCTATTTTATTTTATTTAATAAATTTTAACTTATTATAATAATAAAATTTTAATTAATTTATGGTGTAATTAATTAAAATACCTATTTAATTTTTTTATACATATATTTATAGTAGTTTTCCATGATAATGTAATAAAATTAATTTACTCAAAAAATAATTTAAATTTCATGAAATTTTTATATTTTATCTCATAATTTATGTAAATCGATACTTTTTTTATAAATTATAGAAAACATATTAGACTAATAAGAAAATAATATTATTTTAAAAATATATAAATATAATAATTTTTTATTTATTAATATAATAAAAAAATTAAATTACTAAAAATGAATTGAATTACTTAATTTTAATAATAATCAAAATATATATATTATTATTAATTAAAAATAACATTCTATTATATATTATTTTAAAAGTACTATATTGTAAATTTTTTTATTAATTTGATCTATTTTTTATAAAATAATTTTTTGATAAAAATGGTTATCATTTTACAAAAAATTATAATTAAAATAAATACATTCCATAAAAATTAAAAATTTAAAATATCTTCATTTTCTATTAACATAATAAATATTAAAAATACATACTATTTTTTAAAAGATAGATTTTATAATTTTAATATTACAACTATAATTTTTTTAATTATCTTTATTTATAACTAAATTTTTAATGCAATCATATTTGTAATTTATTTTTGAAATGACACTTCGATATAAAAATATAATTAAGAGATAATTTATGTACAAAAATATAGATATTTAATTAAAATTTAAAAATAAATGTACTAAAATTAATGATAATAAAATATAGATAATTAAAATATTAGTTATAATTGTATTCGATATATAATTATAATGAAATAAATATTCAAAAGTTTAAGATATATTAGATAAGAAATTTATAAAAAAATTAATAATTAAAAAAAATATATTAATTAAATATATTTAAATAAATAAATTTTACGATTGATAACTAATAACTTTTGAAATAAAATAATAAAATAATAGTGCAAAAAAAAAAAAAGATTTGAGAGCATTTACGTGAAATGAAAATATTTAATGAGAGGAGAGTGCTTAATGTGTAGCAAATATCTCATATGACATACTATATATTAACAAACAAATGAAAACTATTTAAATTAAAAATTAATTTATAATTAAATATTATTTAATTGAAAACAATAATAAAAATATTCAAATTTAATTTTTATAATAGTAAAACATTTTCTATTTAATTGACCATTTCAATTAAATGGCCATAAGTTGATCATAATGATAATAATAATAATATGCACTAATAAAAATAATATTAAATTATTAACATAAAAAATAATGCATATTAATTATAAATAAATCAAATCTCTATATTTTATTTTTATAAATTTTTATTTAGACTATACTTTTTGTCGTAAATTTTTTAACAAAAATTTCATAATAAAAATAATAGAAAAATATAATAATATAATAAAAATATTTATTAAAGATATAAAATAATTTAGGATTGATTAAATTATATGATAATTGATTATGAGTTCATAAATTAATGGTCAAATTTCCTTAAACCAATGGCTATCAATGACCTTTTATTATTATTATTATTATTATTATTATTATTATTATTATTATTATTATTATTATGGAGGGTACCATATGATAAATAATATTTTTGTATAAATAAATTTATAAAAAAATAATACAAATAATTTATAATGTTGCCTTTAATCATGAAAGGTTTTAATTTTTAAAAAGTAAATTTTAAAGAAAATAATAATTTAAATTATAAATGTTAAGGTAATATTATAAATAATAATGTTATTAAAAGAGAAATAAAAAATTAAATAATAATTAGTAAAAATGACAGTATTTATTATTGATTATGATATCACAAATTAATAATTAATTTTTTTTATATTAATATCCATCAACGGTGTATTATTATTATTATTATTATTATTATTATTATTATTAATTGATGATGATGATGATGATGATGATGATGATGATGATGGGTAACATGTTGTAAATAATATTTTTGCATAAATAAATTTATAGAAAAATAATATAAATAATTTTTAAGTATTATATTTAATCATGAATGATCTTAATTTTTAAGAAATTAAAATTTAAAGAAAATATTAAATTAAATCATAAATATTAAGGTAGCATTGTAAATAATAATGATAATTAAAAAAGAAATAAAAAATAAATAATAATTAGCATTTATAAAATAATATAAATAATTTTTAAATATTATATTTAATTACAAATGGTATTAATTTTTAAAAAACTAAAATTTTAAGAAATAACAACATTTTCTCACCAGCTTGCTTAAGATCAAAATTCAAGGTTTGAATGGCCCAATATGCTCTATGTTCTAGCTCCACAGGTAAATGACAAGACTTACCATACACCAACCTAAAGGGAGTAGTTCCTATAGGGGTTTTGTAGGCAGTCCTATATGCCCATAAAGCATCATCTAGTTTGATAGACCAATCTTTTCGAGAATTGTTCACTGTTTTCTCCAAAATATGCTTGAGCTCTCTGTTAGAAATTTCAACTTGTCCTAAAGTTTGAGGGTGGTATGGGGTAGCTATCTTGTGCACTACACCATACTTCCTCATTAAGCTCTCAAATTGCTTATTGCAAAAATGGGAACCCCCATCACTAATTACAGCCCTAGGAGCTCCAAATCTACTCAAGACAAATTTCTTCAAGAATTTCATTATCACTCTAGCATCATTAGTTGGAGTTGCAATAGCTTCCACCCACTTTGACACATAGTCAACTCCAACTAAGATGTATCTATTACCATATGAAGGAGGGAACGGCCCCATAAAATCTATTCCCCAAACATCAAATAATTCCACTTCAAGAATATTATTTAGGGGCATTTGATCTCTTTTTGACAAATTTTCACTCATTTGACATTTATCACAATCCAACACAAATTTCCTCACATCCTTAAAACGATTTGGCCAAAAGAAACCAGCTTGCAAAATTTTACTAGCTGTTTTAGAGATTCCAAAATGTCCTCCATAATCAGAAGCATGGCAATGATGCATAATACTCTGTTTCTCCTCATCAGGAATACATCTCCTTATTAAACCATCACAACATCTCCTAAAGAGTAAAGGATCATCCCATCTATAAAATTTCACCTCATGCAAAAACTTTTTCTTTTGTTGCCATGTCATACCTAGAGTTAAAACTACACAATATAGATAATTCACAAAGTCTGGATACCAAGGTAGTTTAGCATCAAGAGAGAAAAGTTGTTCGTCCAAGAAAAACTCATCAATAGGGATTTCATCCAATTCTTCACCATCCAATTTCAACCTACTAAGATTATCAAGAACTACATTTTCACTCCTTCTTATCTCTAATCTCCAAATCAAACTCTTGTAACATCGAATCCACCTAATGAGCCTAGGCTTAGCCTCCTTTTACTGAGCAAATACTTGATGGTCGCATGATCCAAAATATAACCACCTTTGAGTCAATAATGTAAGGTCTGAATTTTTCCAATGCAAAGACAATTGCTAAAAATTCCTTTTCATTGTTGCATAATTTGTTTGAGCCTCATCCAGGTTCTACTAGCAAAATAAATAGCATAAGCCTTTTTGTCCTTTCTTTGACCAAGAACAGCCCCAATTGCATAGTTGCTAGCATCACACATAATTTCAAAAGGTAGGCTCCAATCAGGTGGTTGCATGATTGGTGCAGTGATAAGAGCTTGCTTCAACCTGCAAAAGGCATCCAAACACTCTTGGTCAAATACAAATGGTGTGTCATTACTTAACAAATTAGACAAAGGTTTGGCTATTTTAGAAAAATCCTTGATAAAGCGTCTGTAGAACCCGGCATGTCCTAGGAAACTTCAAATTCCTTTGACATTGGTAGGAGGAGCCATCTTCTCTATCACTTCAACTTTGGCTTTATCAACCTCTATTCCTCTGTTAGACACCAAGTGTCCAAGCACTATCCCTTCCTGGACCATGAAATGACACTTTTCCCAATTTAACACAAGGTCAGTATCTGCACATCGCTGCAAAACTTTAGAAAGGTTAACCAAGCATATATCAAATGAAGATCCATAAACAGAGAAATCGTTCATAAAAACCTCCATTATGTCTTCAATGAAATCTGAGAAAATTGCCATCATGCACCTTTGAAAAGTGGCTGGTGCATTACACAACCCAAATGGCATCCTTCTATAAGCAAAGGTTCCACATGGACAAGTAAAAGTGGTTTTCTCTTGATCATTTGGATGGATAGGGATTTGAAAAAAACCTGAATATCCATCTAAATAGCAAAAGTAAGAATGCCTAGCTAGTCTTTCCAACATTTGATCAATGAAGGGAAGTGGAAAATGATCTTTTCTAGTGGCAACATTTAATTTTCTGTAATCTATGCACATTCGCCAACTAGTCACTGTTCTGGTGGGAATTAATTCATTATTTTCATTTTTGACCACTGTCATTCCACCCTTTTTTGGGACAACATGTACTGGGCTCACCCAAGTACTATCTGAGATAGGGTAAATGATCCCTGCATCAAGCAACTTCAAAATTTCCTTTTTAACAACTTCTTTCATATTTGGGTTCAACCTCCTCTGATGTTCAATAGATGGCTTACAATTTTCTTCCAAAATGATTCTATGCATGCAAAAGTGTGGGCTTATTCCCTTAATGTCATCTATGGTGTATCCCAAAACTTTCCTAAATTGCCTCAACACTCTTAACAACTTATCAGCCTCTAAGGTACTCAAGTTTGCATTTACAATTACTGGATAAGTGTTATTAGTGCCAAGAAATTCATACCTGAGCTGAGAAGGAAGTTGCTTAAGTTCTACCTTAGGTGCATCTTCTTCCTTGAATAATGGTTGCTTAAATTCGACTTTTTCCTTTTGTGTGAGTTGAAAAACTGGAGCAAAAGTGAATGGTGGACTTCCCTCTAAGTGTTGAGCATATGCAGCTACATGAGGGTTGTCATAGTCTATGCCTCCTCCATGAACCAAACAATTTTCAAGTGGATCTTCTGGATATTTCTTTCTGAAGTGTTCTTCAACCAGCTCATCAATAATATCAACTCTCAAGCAAGTATCAGCTTCAGAATGATGCTTTTTCATAGTGTTATTAATATTGAAAACCAATTGCTCTTCACCAACCTTAAGAGTCGATTTTTCTCCCTTGACATCAATCAATGCTCCTGCTGTAGCCAGGAAAGGCCTTCCCAAGATGATTGGGATATTAAAATCTTCCTCCATGTCCAAGATGACAAAGTCAACAGGTATGTAGAACTTCCCAACCTTCAGAAGCACATTCTCCAAAATCCCTTCAAGATACTTAATTGACCTGTCAGCTAACTGAAGAGAAATGTGGGTTGGTTTAAGATCTCCCATATTGAGCTTTTCATAAATGGAGAGGGGCATAAGGCTAACACTAGCCCCTAAATCACATAAAGCTTTTGTAGAACATGATTCCCCTATGTGGCATGGAATTGAAAAACTCCCTGGATCCTTGAGCTTTGGAGGAAGTTTCCTTTGGAGGATAGCACTACATTCTTCAGTCAAAGTTACAGTTTCATCATCTTCAAGTTTCCTCTTGTTTGAGAGAATTTCTTTCAAGAATTTTGCATAAGAGGGCATTTGTGAAAGAGCATCAACAAATGGCACATTTATGTAAAGTTTCTTCGAAACCTCTAAGAACTTCTCAAATTGCTTATCAAGCTTGGCTTTGTGAAATCTCTGTGGAAAGGGAAGTTGTGGCTTGTAGGGTTCAGGAGGTATATATTTCTCTTCCTTCTCTTCAATTTTCTCTTTACAATTTTCTGCACTCTCTTGTTTTTCACTCTCATCAGTTTCTTTCTCATTTTCTCTCTTCTCTCTGTTTTCACTCTTCTCATCATATACTATTTTACCACTTCTCAGTGTAATGGCTTGACACTGCTCTCTTGGGTTTTCTGGTTGACTTGGAAGCTTTCCAAAAGACTTGGCACTTGAGGAAGATGCTTGTTGTGCAATCTGATTTTCCAAAGATTCTCATTATGTGTTTGCATCTGCTCCACTTGCTTTCATCTCTCTCATCTCCTCATCATGCTTATTTTGGTTGGCAAGAATTTGTTGCAATAAAGCTTGATGGTGGAATTTCGTTCTTCTTTTTTTGGTGGAGGGTTCATATTTTTCTGCTGAAAATTAGGCAATGGTTGCCTATTTTGCTGATATGGAACTCCTTGTTGCTGATGTGGTTGAAAATTCTGATTTTGAACTTGATTTTGCTGATTTCCCCATGAAAAGTTGGGATGATTCCTCCAATTTGGATTGTAAGTTTGAGAATAAGAATTCCCCATTTGCTTGTTTCCATAATTACCAACATATGCTGCTTGTTCTCCATAATCTACTCCAGAGCTGGTAGTTTCCTCTGCATAAGCCACTTGTTGTGAAGTTCCAGCTGATGATGATGAACTAACCAACATACTCAGATCTTCCATCTTCTTAGCAAGGACATTAGTAAGTGCATCAAACTTTGCATTAATCATGTTGAATGGATCAAGATCATACATTCCAGAAACTGCCTCTTTTGAGTTGAGTCGGTCCTCTTGGACTACTCCAAAAATGAGTATTCTTTGCAATTTTCTCCAATAGCTCATAAGCTTCATCTTCATGCTTTATAATAAATTCTCCTCCTGTTTGAGCATCAATAATCCCTCTAATTGCAGGAGTGACATTTGTGTAGAAATTCTGGTTTATCATCCATTTCAAAATGGCATGATGTGGGCATTGTCTCTCTAACTCTTTCCATCTCATCCATGACTCATATAGAGTTTCATCCTCTCTTGGTCTGAAAGCTGTCATTTGATTCCTCAACTCTTGAGTTTTTCCAGGTGGAAAATATTGTGCAAGAAATGCATCAGTGAGTTGCTCCCAATTTGTAATGGAGTTGTGAGGTAAAGAATCAAGCCAATCCAATGCTCTATCTTTCAAAGAGAATGGGAATAGCTTCAATCTTGCTGCATCATCAGACACTTCAGGTTGTTTTTGCATGTCACAAATCATAGCAAATTTCTTCAGATGTGTGTGTGGATTTTCAGAAGGATGTCCTCCAAATTGAGAATTTTGAATCATTTGAAGAACTCCAAAATCCATCTTGTAACTATTTGCATCAATTCTTGGTCTTGCTATGCTCTCTCTCAAGTCATCAAAACGTGGAAAAGCATGATCCATCATACTTCCCCTAGGCACGTTTGCATTAACTTCTTCCCCTTGGGCTTCATTTTCATTGTTTTGACCATTTCCAGCATTACCAACACCAATTCTAATTCTTTCATCAGCCATGTCTGCTTCAATTTCGGTTTCTCTCAAAGCTTCTTTCCTTTTTCTGGTTTCTTTCTTGTTGGCTTTACAAAATTTCTCAATTTCAGGATTGAACAATAAGGATGTGTCACTTGAGCTTCTAGCTCTTCTCATAAAAGATTAAAAGTACCTGAAAAAGAACAAACAAACACAAAATGAAAAGATAACAAAGATAAAACTATAAACAACTAAAATAATCAAGAATTCAATCTCAAACAAACAACTCCTTGGCAACGGCGCCAAAAACTTGATGCGTCCCTAACGCAAGTGCACGGGTCGTACAAGTAGTATAGAAAAGATATCGATCCCACGAGGAGTTGTGTTGATGATTGAATTTTTGATATAAAAAGTTGAGTAAATTGAAGTATCTTTTTGAAATTGAAGTAATGAATTGATGGGTAATGGAATATGAAATCTAAATATGCAAAATTAATATTCTATTCAACAATGTATTAATTAAACTAAAATTGCATCAAATTGAAATAAGCAAGTTCAAATATGGCAATATTCAAAATGGCAAGTAATTAAATTCGATTAGAAATTAACAATGGTAAAAAGGCGATTAGGAGTTGGGATTTCATATTCGAGCTATTTTGTGATTTTAAATTGGTTATCCAATCTTATGAAACTTATGGGTTTTAAGGAGATTAATTCTTAAATCCTTTGAATTCCCTTTCGAGTGAGACAAAGAGTGCCTTAATCAAACTAATCCTACTTTCTTGGAGTTAGAATTAATTAATACACATTAAGTTTTTTAATTAATCATGAATCCTCTTAATCCTTAGCCTATTTCTAGGTCTAAGTTAATTAAGTCCAATTTCTTGATTATCTATCACAAGGCCTTCTCCTTTCGGTGCTTCAACCATGGATTAAGAACATCACTTAATGGGATCCTACACTAAGCATGTCATTAAGCATACAAGAAATGAATAAAACTCATTAAGACCACAAAATATGGATTACCCAATCAAAATCCACAAAATATCTCAAATATTACAACCCTTACTCCAGAATCAAAAGTAAACTACTCACTATCCATAATGCTTACAAGATATATTGAGTTTAAATGGAAATAAAGCTTTAATCTAAGCTAAGGAATAAGAAATTAAACACTAGAAATGTAGAAAAATGTAAGGAAAGAAAGAAATCTGCAAATCTTGGTTGAAAATGGTGTGGAAGGTGAAAGTGACTCCTCAAATTCTGCCTCTACTCTCCTTTCCTTTTCTGCTCCTTGTCTTCCCCCCCAAAATGGGAAAATGAGACTATTTATAGCATTTTTCTGACATGGAGCCCTAAAATGGTATGTTCTAGGAGGAATTATTTGAGGGAATCTCCTGCCAGCTCATTAATGAACTCTTTATGGGACTGCATAAGCGGACTGCATAAGTGGTGCATAACCTTATGCGCTGATTTTAGGTTCGAGTCACTTATGCGAAACTGCATTTCTTTGTGCATAGGTTATGCACAATTCAGTGAAGGTTCATAAGTGTGTCGAGAATGTGCTTAAGCTATTCAGTTTTCTTATGCTCATTTCACCGTTTCGAACAGTGATCTTTCTCCTTATGCAGATTTGCATAGCTTATGCGGCAAGTTATGCACAGTTTGGTCAATGCATATTTCAGCTTGAAAACCCTGTTTTTGACATCTTTGGCTGTAGAAGACACTCCTCAATGGAAAAATTCTCTTCAGTCCTTCAAAAACACCATTTTTCCTACAAAAAAAAGTAAATATTACAACTTAATGCAAAATTGACAACTATGAAAAACTAACTAATTAACTAATGAAATTAGCTAAAAATGACTAATAATCAAATAAAAATGGTTATAAAATTAGACCTAAATGACTATGCAAAATGTATGCATCAAATACCCCCAAACTCAAGCTTTTTCTTGTCCTCAAGCAAACTTTAAAATGTGGTGCAAAAATTTTAGGGGTGCCTTATCCAAAGAACTATGAAAATCACCTATTAAAGTAACTTAACACACCTTCAGCCATACCAGCAATCCATATACCCATCCTTCAAAATGCAAAGAATTTAATGCTTATCCAAGCTTTCACCGCTTAGCCATCAAGTCAATTATCATTCAAAATCCCCAAACCAACAAATCAAAAGAGATAGTCATGCTCAAAAGGAATTCATGGACAATCAATAACCAAAGTATCTCAACATGGAATGATAGAATTGAATGAATAGATGAATAGTTGTCCAATCCCATAGGCAAATTCCCTACTCCCATCTCCACTAATGTAGCTAGTACTATCAAGAGATCAAAGGTCTTTTTAGGGATGTAATGGGGCCATGGGGTTTAAAATGAGGCTAAGAAGAAAGATGGGTAAAAAGGATTCAAAGCATGAGAATATTTTCAATTTTGACAACATAAGGTACACCTTTTTTATTTTATTACATTTTTTTCTTTTTCTCTTCTTTTTTATATATATATAAGTGGAGGAGAGAAATACACAATGAGAATTGTCAAGTGCTAGCATAGTTTACAAAACACATAAAATGGAGGGACATTTTGATACTTTAGACTTGTATTTTGCATTTTCTTTTGATGCTTGTCCCTAGAATTTGCCACCCCCAAACTCATTTCTTTTAATACTTTGGGTGGATTTCTTTCATTTTGAATGGCAATAGTGAAAAGCACATATACTAGCACTCTTACAAGATGACAAGCACTTCTTCTCCCTTTTATTGTATATTTTTTTTCTTCCCTTTTTTTATTTTTATTTCTATTATTTTTAGAAAGTGTACCTAATATTCAATATTATTCTCATGAAAAGGGTTGGAGTGTTTGGTTCATTGGCTAGGTAGCAATAAGGGTTTCAAGAAAAATTAGGAATAAAAAGGTTCAAAGGGGTTTGCAAGGGTTAATTTTAATTAGGAAAAAGGCCAAAGGTTTAAAATGAGAAGGTTTAAATCAAAGAATGCCTAATCATCTCTCTTTTCAAGTACAAGCTGGTATTTCGCCTTGAAAGGTTTAGAAAATTTGTTCTAGGATTGGTGAGACATCATTTGACTACCTTATATCCAATAACTCCCTCTAAACATTTCCTTCTCCAAATGACTAGTTGGGTGGCTTTTTGGCTAAGAAGATATAGGCAAGGGATAGACACTTCAAAACCTTGCACCTTTTAGGAAACTTTCAATCCACAAACCCAACTAAAAGGTGAGTCAAATCACTCTCATAGGCACATTTTCAATACTCAAGGGATTTGGCAAAAGATTTTAATGCATGGTGCATGATTTCTAAAATGAGTAATGCATTAACAAAATGGAGGAAGTCTATTTGTCTATTTGTGTATGTTTGTGAGCAATGTGATGTATAATGTGTATGTAAATGTGTAATGTGTGTGTATGTATGTATGTATATGTAAAATATTTACAATATATGTAAATGGAATGGGATGAGATGCTCCTATACTCAAAATGTGAAAAATAAAGCCAAGAATCAAAATGTGCACCCCCAAACTCAAAATTGGACATTGTCCTCAATGTCTCAAGTAGTGGATAACCAAAACTCAAAGCAAATAATATTGACCAGGAATTGTAAAAATTAAGAGCAAAAAGAAAGAGTTACCTGGTATGGAGCAGAGGAGAATTCAAGATATAAAGGGATGCATAAGAAGCTGCACAGGTTATGCAGAGTTAAGTGCTATCCAGAACATGTGCATAAGTAGGGTGCATAAGCCGTGCGGTTCTGCATAAGTGGCAATATGGGTTGCATAGGCTATGTAGGACATTTACATAAGGGGAATACAGCCTGTGCAGTTATGCATAAGTAGCAGAAGGGGTTGCACAGGCTGTGCAAAATTTCTGCATAAGGAAATTCATAGCCTGTGCAGTGTATACAAAAGCTGCTGCATGAGGATGGGCAAAGGGAAATGTACAACCATCAGTAGAAACATTTGAAATATATACAAAGTATGGGAAAATATGTACAAAAGGGCAATAAGTGCAATGAAAATCAAAGAAGACTAATGTAATAGCTATCCAATAAAACTTCAAGAAAAACAGAATTTAAAACAAACTAATTCAAAACAAACAAACATAATTCAAAACAAACTATAAATGTTTGAACATATTTACAAAGAAAAGGTCCTACAAGATTGAACAAAAGTAAAACAGAAGCTAGTCTAGGTCTATTGTTTTGCCTTTGTCCAAAGATGTTGCTAAAGGGCTGGTGGCTGCTGCCGGCTGTCGAAATGATGGTGCTGGAGGAGGTGATGGAGGTGGGGGTGGCATGCCCAAAAAGATCATGAGTTGCTTCACCATTTCCTTCAATTCTTTCTGCTTGTCCCTGGTTTCCATGACAAGGTCAAATAGGTGATCATGACGATCCTTGAGTGTATCAAGACCAGTGTCAAGCTTCCTATCCACAAAGTATATATCATCACTAAGCCTGTCAAGATAGGTGAATAAGGCTTTAGTGTTGAATGCAGGAGGGGCTGTGGAAGAGGAAGGTTCAGCTGTAGGAGGTATGGGAAAGTAGGCTTTGGGATGTCCTGTGCAGGCTGAGGGGGTGGGGTAGGTGTAGTAGGGTGCTGTGGGACGGATGGGAAAGGTTGGGTTTCTGGTTGTGCAAGGGGCTCAGTTTCGGCTGCAGGTTGGGTGGTATCAAAATATGACAAATTGAACCCTGTTTTGGTTAAGTGTGCAGTATCAAAATATAAAGTGTCCACAAGTGCTGGTATTGAGTGCTCTGCAGATTAAAACCAAAATGCTTGGCTATACAGATGATGAGCCCACCCAAAACAATGTCACCTATGGATTTGGTGGCAATATGCAAAGACATGCTCACAAAAGATATATCCAGGAGATACCTTATCTTTGTGAAATGCACACCATAACATAAATAGTTCAGATTTTCCCACAGCACCAGAACTAGTCCCTCTGCCCAATATGGTGCTAGCAATCAGCCTATGAATAAACCTAAGTGCAGGGTCAAGTATTTGGGATGTTTTTGATCTTCCAGCAGAGAAAGTTTGAGGTTGGTTTGTGATGATTCTCCAAAATTGGGCAGCATTCCAAATGCCCTTGTTGGCTACCTCTACTCCAGTATGTGGTACTCTAAATAACCCATCAATTGCAAAACCAAAAATGCTATGAAATTGGTCCAATGACAGCTCTCTATTTTGCCCCAAGCATCTAAATTTCATAATTGGTTTATGGTCTACATCATGCAATTTAAGGGTAGCAGAGAATGAAGAAATAAACTCCAAAACTAGAGTTGGATAAACTATCTCCTGTTTATGCACAAATTCCATCCAACCCATCCCATCAAGATATGCAACTACATTGTCAAATAAACCAAGGGATTGTAGAGAATCGGCAGATATATACCTAGTGGGTTGTACCCTTCTATCCTTGAGTCGCTTAAAAGCTGCTTTTTGAATTGTATCAGGAAGAGGCCAAGGTAGCTTTGATACATGTGAGGCTGCCGAAATTGTCTTTTTGCTGGAAGAGGGTGTAGAGGCTAGAGCTTTTGGCTTTTTGGGTGGCGGTTCCGACAATGGGGTGGGTGGGTCTTTGCGTTTGGATAGAGGAGGGGCAGAGGACATGGGTCGCACAGATTTTGACCGGATTTTACGTTTTTACGTGGTTGGGGGAGGTGGTGGGGTGTCGCGGGGGGCGGCGAGTTGGGCGGGGGGGGTATCGGTGACAATGGCGCGACTTCGCGCGGAGGAGCTGGACGGGAATGGGGAGGTGACTCCATTGCCGATGTAGAAGATGGAAGAGATAAGGGCGGAAATGAAGAAAATCGAAGAAGAATGAGAATTAGGGCAAGTGTAGTGAGAATCGAAATGGAGAAGAAGGTGTGAGGAGGAGTTATGCCGGGATGAGGATTGTGAGAGAAAAAAGGACAGTGAACAGGGTTTATCGGGGTGAAGGTGGGAAAGAGAAAGGAAAAAAAAATTTGATTTAAATGGGTTTTGTAAAAGACTGCATAAGGGGAAAATGCATGTGCATAGCTTATGCAGTAGCTTATGCAAGTGTTGCCCTGTTTTGAAGTTCAGAAAAATATGTCATGCAGAAGTGCATAGGCCATGCACGCTGCTTATGCAGGTCTCGACAACTTTTGAAATTTGGGAAGTGACCTTATGCACCTCTCGGCATAATTGGTTTTTCAGAAAATCGGGTCATGCAGAAGTGCATAGGTCATGCACTCTGCTCATGCACTCTTCGGCAATTTTTGGAGTTAGGGTTGGTGGTCATGCAGATGTGCATAAGCTATGCACTCTGCTTATGCACTCTTCGGTGGGTTTTGAGATTCAGAGCATGAGGTCATGCAGAAGTGCATAAGCTATGCACTCTGCTTATGCATGTCTTGGCAGCTTTTGAAATTTGGGAAGTGAAGTCATGCGGGAGTGCATAAGTTATGCACTCCCCTTATGCACCTCTCGGCGAGTTTGGCTTTTCAGAGAACCAGGTCATGCAGAAGTGCATAAGTCATGCACTCTGCTTATGCACCCCTCGGTAGGTTTGGTTTTTCTGGGTTTCTGGTTATGCAGAAGTGCATAAGTCATGCACTCTGCTTATGCACCCCTCAGCAGGTTTGGAGATTCAAAGTTTTTGGTCATGCGGAAGTGCATAAGTTATGCACCCTCCTTATGCAGACTTCGGCAGAGAGAGAAAATGCAGAATTTGAAGATGTGCAAATGTGCATAAGTCATGCACTCACCTTATGCAAGTTTTGACAGATATGAAATTTGAAAAAATGAGGTTATGCAGAACTGCATAGGCTATGCACTCTCCTTATGCACTTGCAATAAGGGTGAAAAATGGCAAGAATTTTGGTTATGCAGGATTGCATAAGCTATGCAGTTGCTTATGCACAATTCAACAAGATTAAGATTGCAATGGAACATGATTTGCAAGGGTGAAAAATACTCTAGAATGAAGAAATATAATTCCATGAAGTATAAACCATGAGAAATTTTCACCAAAAACACATCAATATATACAAAGTTCATCAAAAATGCATCACACAAGCATGTAAAAATGGATCCTACATAAAAGACCTTTGAGAACTATGCCATTTTGAGTCAAATTCTGCAAATCAACATTTAGCACATAAAACTCCATAAAATCTGCATAAAGTTGCATCTATTCACAAGTGAGAAATGAACTCTCCACGTTTTGCCAAGAAAATGCAACATTTCTACCTTGAATTCTACAACCCAAAGAAGCTCAAAACTGCAAAAATAACTCACTTACCACCATATTAACATTATAAGCACAAGTATTAAAAAGTTACACACCCAACCTCACCAAAAACACAAGCCATTTGCTGCAGACACCCTTTTTGCTGCAGAATGTACTTTTCCTTTGCATAAACCAGATTGCAGCTCCTGCAAAGGTTATGCAGCAAAAGCCAATTAGTTCTTTTGAAGGATAAAATTTTCAAGTTAAGAATTAATTCCCCAACAGTTCACCAGCCTTTCTTCATGGAATTACATCTACAAGGGACAAGATTTAACAATGTCAAAAGTTGAATTTGGGGAGATTTAAGATAAAAACTAAATCAATGAAAATGAAAGAAAATTAGCAAAAGCAAAATAAAAGGACTTGGGATGCCTCCCAAGAGGGCTAATTTATAGTCCTTAGCTGGACTCTTCATGAATTTCACTGAAAAGAGGTGAGGGATTAGAGAGCTTGTAACAGCTTGCTCCTATTATTGGGTCTCCAGTTATGTAATGTTTCAATCTATGCCCATTGACCTTAAAATTTCCAGATTTTTCACTCCAAATTTCTATTGCTCCATAAGGGAAAACCTTAGAAACTCTATATGGACCAGTCCACCTTGACTTGAGTTTTCCAGGGAACAATTTCAATCTTGAGTTGAACAATAAAACTAAATCACCTCCTTTGAATTCCTTTTTCCTCAGATGCTTATCATGCCAAACTTTAGTTCTTTCTTTGTAAATACGTGCACTTTCATAAGCATCCATCCTCAATTCCTCAAGCTCATTAAGTTGTAACAACCTTTTCTCACCAGCTTGCTTAAGATCAAAATTCAAGGTTTGAATGGCCCAATATGCTCTATGTTCTAGCTCCACAGGTAAATGACAAGACTTACCATACACCAACCTAAAGGGAGTAATTCCTATAGGGTTTTGTAGGCAGTCCTATATGCCCATAAATCATCATCTAGTTTGATAGACCAATCTTTCCGAGAATTGTTCACTGTTTTCTCCAAAATATGCTTGAGCTCTCTGTTAGAAATTTCAACTTGTCCTGAAGTTTGAGGGTGGTATGGGGTAGCTATCTTGTGCACTACACCATACTTCCTCATTAAGCTCTCAAATTGCTTATTGCAAAAATGGGAACCCCATCACTAATTACTGACCCTAGGAGCTCCAAATCTACTCAAGACAAATTTCTTCAAGAATTTCACTACCACTCTAGCATCATTAGTTGGAGTTGCAATAGCTTCCACCCACTTTGACACATAGTCAACTCCAACTAAGATGTATCTAGTACCATATGAAGGAGGGAACGGCCCCATACAATCTAGTCCCCACACATCAAATAATTCCACTTCAAGAATATTATTTAGGGGCATTTGATCTCTTTTTGACAAATTTCCACTCCTTTGACATTTATCACAATCCAACACAAATTTCCTCACATCCTTAAAACGATTTGGCCAAAAGAAACCAAATTTGCAAAATTTTACTATTTGTTTTAGAGATTCCAAAATGTCCTCCATAATCGAAGCATGGCAATGATGCATAATACTCAGATCTCCTCATCAGAATACATCTCCTTATTAAACCATCACAACATCTCCTAAAGAGTAAAGGATCATCCCATCTATAAAATTTCACCTCATGCAAAAACTTTTCTTTTGTTGCCATGTCATACCTAGAGGTAAAACTCCACAAGATAGATAATTCACAAAGTCCAGATACTAAGATAGTTTAGCAACAAGAGAGAAAAGTTGTTCATCCAAGAAAAACTCATCAATAGGGATTTCATCCAATTCTTCACCATCCAATTTCAACCTACTAAGATTATCAGCAACTACATTTTCAGCTCCCTTCTTATCTCTAATCTCCAAATCAAACTCTTGTAACATCAGAATCCACCTAATGAGCCTAGGCTTAGCCTCCTTTTTACGGAGCAAATACCTGATGGCTGCATGATCTGAAAATATAACCACCTTTGAGTCAATAATGTAAGGTCCGAATTTTTCCAATGCAAAGACAATTGCTAAAAATTCCTTTTCGGTTGTTGCATAATTTGTTTGAGCCTCATCCAGTTGTTCTACTAGCATAATAAATAGCATAAGCCTTTTGTCCTTTCTTTGACCAAGAACATTTCTAATTGCATAGTTGCTAGCATCACACATAATTTCAAAAGGTAGGCTCCAATCAGTGGTTGCATGATTGGTGCGATGATAAGAGCTTGCTTCAACCTGCAAAGGCATCCAAACACTCTTGGCCAAATACAAATGGTGTGTCATTACTTAACAAATTAGACAAAGGTTTGGCTATTTTAGAAAAATCCTTGATAAAGCGTCTCAGAACCCGGCATGTCCTAGGAAACTTGAATTCCTTTGACATTGGTAGGAGGAGCCATCTTCTCTATCACTTCAACTTTGGCTTTATCAACCTCTATTCCTCTGTTAGACACCAAGTGTCCAAGCACTATCCCTTCCTGGACCATGAAATGACACTTTTCCCAATTTAACACAAGGTTAGTATCTGCACATCGCTGCAAAATTATAGAAAGGTTAGCTAAGAATATATCAAAAGAAGATACATAAACAGAAATCGTTCATAAAAACCTCCATTATGTCTTCAATGAAATCGAGAAAATTGCCATCATGCACCTTTGAAAAGTGGTGGTGCATTACACAACCCAAATGGCATCCTTCTATAAGCAAAGGTTCCATATGGACAAGTAAAAGTGGTTTTCTTGATCATTTGGATGGATAGGATTTGAAAAAAACCTGAATATCAATCTAAATAGCAAAAGTAAGAATGCCTAGCTAGTCTTTCCAACATTTGATCAATGAAGGGAAGTGGAAAATGATCTTTTCTAGTGGCAACATTTAATTTTCTGTAATCTATGCACATTCGCCAACTAGTCACTATTCTGGTGGGAATTAATTCATTATTTTCATGTTTGACCACTGTCATTCCACCCTTTTTTGGGACAACATGTACTGTGCTCACCTAAGTAATATCTGAGATAGCGTAAATGATCCCTGCATCAAGCAACTTCAATAAATCCTTATTAACAACTTCTTTCATATTTGAGTTCAACCTCCTCTGATGTTCAATAGATGGCTTACAATTTTCTTCCAAAATGATTCTATGCATGCAAAAGTGTGGGCTTATTCCCTTAATGTCATCTATGGTGTATCCCAAAACTTTCCTAAATTGCCTCAACACTCTTAACAACTTATCAGCCTCTAAGGTACTCAAGTTTGCATTTACAATTACTGGATAAGTGTTATTAGTGCCAAGAAATTCATACCTGAGCTGAGAAGGAAGTTGCTTAAGTTCTACCTTAGGTGCATCTTCTTCCTTGAATGATGGTTGCTTAAATTCGACTTTTTCCTTTTGTGTGAGTTGAAAAACTGGAGCAGAAGTGAATGGTGGACTTCCCTCTAAGTGTTGAGCATATGCAGCTACATGAGGGTTGTCATAGTCTATGCCTCCTCCATGAACCAAACAATTTTCAAGTGGATCTTCTGGATATTTCTTTCTGAAGTGTTCTTCAACCAGCTCATCAATAATATCAACTCTCAAGCAAGTATTAGCTTCAGAATGATGCTTTTTCATAGTGTTATTAATATTGAAAACCAATTGCTCTTCACCAACCCTAGAGTCAATTTTTCTCCTTGACATCAATCAATGCTCCTC